>NC_134020.1:1622361-1924027 GCF_040712315.1 Castanea sativa | reverse complement strand
AATTTTTAGATTGAAAACTTCAAATGTAAGAACCAAATATAAATCTACACTTGATAAAAAAAAATCAATAGGCATTTTTAGGGTCTAATTAATTATGTTTACTTATTTATGGATATATTGTATTACAATTTTTATTTTCATTATTTTAGTGATATAGCATGAGATTCTGCCATGTGGCGTTCTATATAAGTAGTATTTCATTTAGCCTTTCACCTCACCTCATCTCCATTTTAATGATCAGTTTGAGCCATAAATGCAGACGATTAAGAGATTTGGTTCCACCCATTTTTCCAACTTCTTGAATTCTTCCATTTTTAATTTCAAAAAAGAATGGTTTCTTCATTCAATGTTAGTTTTTCATTTTATAACACCTGTTATTTTATATATTCCAGTTTCACAAAATATTGAAGGGCCAAAAGAAAAGGAGAGAGAGAGAGAGAGAGAGAATTAGTGTCCAGAAGAGTATGAAATTGGTTTTAGTTTAAGGTGTATATAATCTAAACCTCTCAACAATATTGTAAAAATTTGATATAGTGCTTCAGCAAGGGCTGGGGTATGGGGGATAAGGGTCGGAGTTCAAGTCTCCAAGAGGGATGTTCACACACATATACTTAGTTTAGGCTAGAGTAGAATTTCTATCTTATATAAAAAAAAATAAAAATAAAAATAAAAAACATATGTAGAGACAACCACTAGTTGTTCATAATTTATGATGTCATGTTTAGCACTAATTAAGGTTTTCATTTAACATTACACCGTTTAGAGTCTTTAGCCACAAGGATTCACTGAAAAAGAAAAATCCAATTTAGGACTGAGAGAGAGATACAAAGAGAGCTTGTAAAGCCCAATAATGTACAAATCAAAATTTTATTGAGCAGTTTGGCATGGTTTTTAATTCATTATCAGCCGATGCAGCCCTTTACTCACCGCCAATTTCACTACCACCCCAAGAGAGAGTTCATAAACTCTCTCGCCGCCATATGGAATTTTTTTAAAGAGAGCCTTCACTTCAGTCAAGATAATGAACTCATTACATTATTTAAAAGCAGAAGAAGAATAAAGATTGAAAGAGAGATAAATCTCAAGGCTGGTTTTGTTTATTCTTTTTAAAATTACGCGATAACTATTGATTTATTTTTGGGTGTTTGGTAGTAAAAATTCAATTTGATTTTGATTAACGTTATTAGATTAGATTTGGATTAATAAAAAAATACAATTGAAGGGTTTTTATTTAGCTTTTATTTTGTGGGTTTGTAGGTGGAAAGACAAATCCTTTGAAGCAACCCAAGTCTCTCCTCTGCTTTTGTGATGTTCCTTCCCTACAAC
Organism: Castanea sativa; assembly: GCF_040712315.1. Lineage (NCBI taxonomy): Eukaryota > Viridiplantae > Streptophyta > Magnoliopsida > Fagales > Fagaceae > Castanea > Castanea sativa. Next base: position 1,922,701 of record NC_134020.1, on the reverse strand, counting down.
AACGAATCTTAATTTCTGTTCTTACAATTTTTTACTTCTATACCCTTCACTATTGTTTAGATTCCATCTAATTTTCTTTATCTTCTGTCTTTTTCTTCAATCACAATATATCATATTTTTTGGGAATACAAAATTGATTGAAAATTAAGAATTCTATGAGAATACATTTTGATAGCTACTGCATTAAAACGCTTCTAATTTTGAGTAATGAATTTGAGTCCTAATTTTAAGTAATGAGCTTGATTGTCGAACAACCAATTAATCTGTTATTCTTGGTCTCTCACTTTTTCCCTTTTTTAAAGTTCAAGTTGTTCAAGTATTAGGAAAGCTATTAATCTATTAAAAATAAAAAGGAATAGCATAATCTTAACGTATATATACTTAATTTTATCATAGATAGATCAAATCAGTTCGTGTTTGTTTGTATTGCATCTATAATTTTGTAAATTTTAAAGACCCAAAGAAGAAGGAGACTAGACTTGCATTTAGATACAAATTTGTTTACCACTTCAAGTCCAAATCTAGGGGTAGGGGTTATGGAGGCCACCCATTATATGGTTAGAGAAGAGATGAATACTACTTTGACTAGGGATTTTTGTAGACAAGAGGTGGAAATAGCTTTGAATCAAATAGCTCCATTGAAAGTACCAAGTCCAGATGGCATGCCTCCAAGAGATTGGTGATGATGTCAATCAAGCTGTCATTTTCTGTTTAAATACAGGTAAAATCCTTCCTAGTAATAATCATACTTTTATCAGTCTAATTCCTAAAGTTAATAGCCCTGCTAAGGTAATTGAGTTTTGGCCTATTGCTCTATGTAATATTTTATATAAGCTTGTTTCTAAAGTTTTGACTAACAAGCTTAAGACTTTATTACCTGAGAATATAGTCTCAACTTGTGTTCCAAGCTGATAAGGCTACGTTGAATAATATTCTTGTGCCTTTTGAAACCCTTCACTATATGAAGAGATGTAAGACATGGAAGTTGGGTTTTGTGCCTTTGAAACTTGATATGAGTAAAGTTTACAGCAAGGTTGAGTGAAGTTTTTTGAAGTAGTTGATGGAAAAAATGAGTTTTCATGAAAAATGGGTTAGTCTTATTATGGAATGTAGAGGTTCGGTCTTTTATTCTGTTCTGATTAATGGGGAGCCTAAGGGTCTTATTAAACCATCACAAGGCATCAGACAAGGTGATCCTCTTTTACCTTATTTGTTCTGAGGGGCTTAACAACTTGATTCAGAGAGCTGTGCAAGATGGCTGTATTGAAGGTTTCTCTTTGTGTCGAAATGGGCCAAAACTTGTGTATCTCTTTTTTGCAAATGATAGTTTGCTCGTGTAGGGATAACATGGGAGATATTCAAACTATAAAAGAAATCATTGATCAGTATGAACTAGCTTCGAGCCAACAAATTAATAGCTAGAAGACAAATTTATTTTTTAGTAAATTTGTAACTGCAGCTTCTAAAAATGCCATTAAGGACTTTCTTGGCGCTCTTGAGATTTAGGAGTAGGAGAAATATTTGGGCCTTCCAACGGTGGTAGGTAAGAATAAGAGAGCAAGCCTTAATTTCATAAAAGATCAAGTTTGGAATAAAATACAAGACTGGAAAAAAAAGCTTCTTTCTCAAGCTGGGAAGGAGGTTCTATTAAAAACAGTTGTTCAAGCTATACCCATTTTTGCTATGAGCTGTTTCAAGTTGCGTGTAGGCCTTTGTCGAGATATAGAGTGATGATATGGAAGTTTTGGTGGGGGCAAAGAGGAGATAGAAGAAAATTTCATCGGAAAAATTGGGAGACGTTGTGTACATCCAAAGGCGAAGGTGGAATGGGTTTTTTGAGACAGAAAAATTTAATGAGGTCATGCTTTCCAAATAGGTGTGGCATCTAATTCACGATACAAAATCTCTTTTCTTTAGAGTCTTCAAGGCAAGATATTTTCCTAATTGTTATATCTTTGGAGCTAAGTCTCTATTAGGCTCTTATGCCTGGAAGAGCATTTTGAAGGCAAGGAAGATTATTGCTAGTGGAGCAAATAGAGGATTGGTGATGGTAGGACTGCTCGGATTTATTGGGATAATTGGCTTCCGGGTGATGGATGCGGTAGAGTGATTTCCCCCGTTCTTTTCTCAGTGAAGACGCTACTGTTTCGTCTTTAATTGATGGGAATTCTGGTCTATGGAATGGTGATTTAATTGACAGCTTATTCTGTGCAGCTGAGTCACAAAAAATTAAAGCTATTCCTTTACCGAGCTCTCCACAGGATGACTTGTTGTTTTGGCCCATGTCTAATGATGGTATATACTCGGTCAAGACTGGCTATTAGATGGTGTGTGATACCAATTCTCAAGTTACTGCTTCGGGTTTAAGCACAGGTCCCCCAAAAAATTTTCTGGTAAAAAATGTGGAAACTCAAGGTACCTAATAAGGTGAAACTGCTATTGTGGAGAGCTTGCACCGATTCCTTGCCTACCATGTCCAATTTATTCAAGAAAAATATTGTTCCAGACTGTACTTGTTACCACTGCATGAAGGAATCTGAAACAATTCTGCACACGTTGTGGACTTGTGAAAAGATTCGGCAGGTTTGGCTAAATGAGTTTCACGACCTGCATAATTCTGGGCAGTCAATTACTTTGTTTGTGGAGTTGGTAGATGTTGTCCAGGTTAGACACCGAAACCTTGGTTTGTTTGCTATGATTTGTTGGTCGATTTGGAATAGACAAAATAAATCAAGAATGGGTGAACATGTGGTTCCACTGGATCCTCTGTTTGAGTTTGCTGGGAAGTTGCTAGCTGAATTTCAGCAAGCACAAAAAGTCTCTCCTAAACCTGTCCGGTCCACTAGACCAAGATGGAAGCGACCTGACCTAGGTAAACTGTAAACAAACTTCGATGGGGCTGTGTTTGGAAGTTCGCAGGAAGTAGGTATCAGGGTAGTAGTGATAAACTCTCAAGGGGAAATTATGGCAGCTTTGTCCGAAAAGTTTCCATGCCATCTTCAATTGTTTTATTGGAGACTTTGGCGGCTAGAAGAGCTGTAGTATTCATTCAGGAACTTGGCTTTTGTGGGTCAATTTTCGAAGGTGATTTGGCCATCTCAATAAATGTGTTACGCCACAGAAAGTTGCTGCATTCTTCTTTTGGTCATATTATTGAATACTTTGTCTTATGGTAGCTCTTTATAGAGTTTTTCAATTTGTCATACTCTCTGGCAAGGTAATGTCTAGCTCATGCCTTAAACTAGAGAGCAAGAAATTCTTTCTATGTTTTGGTTTGGATGGAGTCAGTTCCTCTTGACCTTTATGACTGTTTTGTTAAAGATTTTGCTACTATTAGCTAACAACATGGATCAGGTTATTGTCTCAAAAAAGAAAAATAGAATTCATCTCCATCTAAATTGAAAAAATATGATTACTACCAATCATTCATTTTAAACTCTCTTTTTCTACTATTTGTGTAGGTAATGTATATCTTTCATGCCCACATTTCCTATCATGAACCAAGAGCCTGTGCTACAAATAAATAAATGCTATGAACAATGTTAATGTTGTGCTGGATGTAAGTAGCACAATCTAGACATAAATACTTCATTCTAATTTTACTATAGATAGATCAAATCAGTCAATGTTTAATTTGAATTACATTTATGATTTTGTAATTTTTACAGACCTAAAGTAGGAGGAGAACTGCATTTAGAATGCATCTCCATCTAAACTGAACTATTATGATTACTACACAATCTTTCATTTTAAACTCTCATTTTTCTATTTTTCTGTAGATGATTTTGCAAAATTTTCATGCTGATATTGTGGTGCCCTACACAATTTAGGACCTTCAGTTAAACTAGATAACACTACAACAAAATGTATTTTTAGTGATGAAAATTAGTGAGGAAATATTTTTCGTTGCTAAAAATACATCTTTAGTGACGAAATATGCATTTCGTCACTAAAGCTAAAAAAAATTATAACATTTAGTGACGAAAAATAAATTTCGTCACTATTGTGATCTGAAAAATGGGCGCCAGGGGAGGGAAACTTTGGCGCGAGTTTAATTAATCTATAGTGACGAAATATTTCGTCACTAAAAGTTGAAATTTTTAGTGACGAAATATTTCGTCACTGTAGGTTTTGCACTTACATGTTTTTAGTGACGAAATCACAATTCGTCACTAAAAGTATGCTTTAGTGACGAAATATGAATTTCGTCACTAAAAACCTTAACAAAGCATAAAAACCTGATACCTTTAGCGACGGCGAAGTAGGCATTAGCGACAGAAAAGGTTCGTCGCTAAAGACCTTAGGATATTAGATCACTTAAGCCTCTTATTTTGTCATTTCTCTCTTTTATTTCAGCTCCCAAAAGCCTCCCACACCAAAGAACCTTCAGACCAAAAACATTGAACCATCAGATCAACACACAATCAGCGATGGCGACGGCGACGGCGACGGCGACGGTTCCTATTGGCGACGGCGAAGGTTCCTATCGGCGACGGCGACGGTTCTATCGACGAGACGGCGACGCTTCAGTTCTATCTGATCGGCGACGCTTCAGTTCTATCGGATCAACGACTGAAGGATCGGCGACGCTTCAGTTCTATCGGATTGGCGACGCTTCAGTTCTATCGGATTGGCGACGCTTCAGTTCTTTCAAATCGACGACGCTTCAATTATATTGGATGGGCGACGCTTCAGTTCTTTCAGATCGGTGACGCTTCAGTTATATCGGATCCACGACGCTTCCTATCGGCGGTTTCTATCGGCAATGGTTCCCATTCGACGCCGATTTCGTGTCCATTGCGACGATTCAGACGCCGACGACGCTTCAGCTCCTAATCGCGACGCTTCAGCTCCCAATCGCGACGCTTCAACTCCCAATCGCCGACGACGCTTCAGTTCGCACCATCCGGAGACGCTTCCGGCGACGCTTCAGTTCACGACGCTTCCAGGTTTTTTTTTTTTTTTCCTTTTTGAGTTAATTTTTTTTGTTAATTTTTGTTTCTGAATGCTTGATGTTAATTTTTCTGCTTGTTTTTTTTTTTTCCTTTTTGTTTTTTTTTTCAAGTTTTAGAAATAATAATAATAATAATAATAATTTGTTTACTTCTATAGTTCAGTTTTTGTAGCTCACAGAGTTATAGCCAATGCTTTGTTTTAGGGATATTTGAATTTTTGTTTTCGTTTTGATATTGATAAGAATATGAGTTACTCTTTTTGCTGAACAAAGATTAGTAATTATTAAACTAAAAGTAATTGCCTTTGATTAGCTTTTTTTACTTACAGGTTGTGAGATTAGATATGGGTGTGAATTTTAAATTTCAAGCTGTGTGTTCTTATTTCCATTTGTGTTTTTTTTTTTTTTTTGAGTTATTTACTGATTGTTTAGTACTGTGGTTGTTTTTGAGCTTCATGAGTGGAATGGAACCAAACTCTGCCTTCAGGGGTGAAAAACCCATCAATTACCCGTACTGTGGTTGTTTTTTGCGATGGTTGATGATTATTTGTATGATCTCAGTTAATTATCTTATTCTTTTCAATGATTACATGATTGTTATATGATTAGAGAATCACTATGTGGGAAAAATTCTTATGGAGTTAGGATCACTTTTAATCCAATCTCTCTTTGGTTCTTGAGTGAACATGGGAAATTTAGATGTATGACTATGATGTTAGATTGTTAATTAGATAGTTAAAGGACTCTCCTTTGTCTTTTTGTTTGGGTAAGCAATTCTGTTTTCAAAAAGGTGGAGCTGTGTTAACTAAGCTGATAAATTGAAAGAACTAGACTTAGGAGAGTGGATGATTCTGTTTGATGGCTGAAACACTGAATAAATTCAGTCAATATTTTCTGTTTGAGATTTGTTCTTTGTGGTGGGACGGTTTGTCTAAGTTTGAATAGAGATCGTTCTCATTTTGTATAGATTGTTTTGGATGAGGGCTGTGCTGTTGTTGTTTGTGAACTGGAATGGTGGTTGTGGTTGTGGAATGGTGATTGTTTTAGCATTTTGGTGACTTTGATGGTACCCTTTTTGGGTTAGCTGAAATTGTTGTGAAATGTTTTTGGGTCTCAGTTTTGGGTCTTCACTTTGATAAAGGCAGATTATTGTTTTATGGTTTAGTTAGTTATTTTAGATTATTGTTTGTGTTCCTCAATTTTCAATTTTGTTTCTCTTTCTGCAGGAAAGCATTTCAACAGTAAGTGTCCCTTTGGCAAAAACTAGTGATTGATCACTCCTGGCCTAGTGCCTTCGCTTCTTTTTATTATGACAGGATCATTTTCAAGATTGAAGTACTTATAAATTTAACTTTTCTTTTGCAGGTTAAATACACATTGTTTGCAATAACTTTGGATTTTTTCTAAAAGTTGTAAGCTTAGCTTGAGCAAAGTAAGTAAATTTTAGTAGAAAACCTTATAAAACTTTGTACGTGTGATGTTGGAAATTGGATTTGTGGTGGTATGTTGTGTTGGAGCAAGCGGGTGGCTTGCATGGTGTTATAAGGTGGGTTAAACTAATATTGGGAGTGTTTTTCATTTCTTGCAAATGTTAATGAGTATTGTTGATTAGATGTGATGAATAGTATTTTATTTGGTTTAAATACTTGTAAAACTCTATACTTGTGATGTTTATGATTGGTTTTGTGGTGGTATGTTGTGTTGGAGCAAGCGGGTGGCTTGCATGGTGTTATAAGGTGGGTTAAACTAATATTGAGAGTGTTTTTCATTTCTTGCAAATGTTAATGAGTATTGTTGATTAGATGTGATGAATAGTATTTTATTTGATTTAAATACTTGTAAAATTCTATACTTGTGATGTTTGTGATTGGTTTTGTGGTGGTATGTTGTGTTGGAGCAAGCGGGTGGCTTGCATGATGTTATAAGATGGGTTAAACTAATATTGAGAGTGTTTTTCATTTCTTGCAAATGTTAATGAGTATTGTTGATTAGATGTGATGAATAGTATTTTATTTGATTTCAATACTTGTAAAACTCTATACTTATGATGTTTGTGATTGGTTTTGTGGTGGTATGTTGTGTTGGAGCAAGCGGGTGGCTTGCATGGTGTTATAAGGTGGGTTAAACTAATATTGAGAGTGTTTTTCATTTCTTGCAAATGTGAATGAGTATTGTTGATTAGACTTAGATGAATAGTATTTTATTTGATTTCAATATTTGTAAAACTCTATACTTGTGATGTTTGTGATTGGTTTTGTGGTGGTATGTTGTGTTGGAGCAAGCGGGTGGCTTGCATGGTGTTATAAGGTGGGTTAAACTAATATTGAGAGTTTTTTTCATTTCTTGCAAATGTGAATGAGTATTGTTGATTAGACTTAGATGAATAGTATTTTATTTGATTTCAATACTTGTGTATTCATGAATGAGATAGAACTTTATCTAAGTAGCTTATAGTCTTAGATGTTAGAATACATTATGCATGAGTTATTTTTATTTTACTAAAGTAGCATTTACCTTATTGTAGTCAAACATGGATAAAAGTTGGATGCCAATGGCTAAGACACCTAATGGCAGATTAAGTCGTCCATATATTGAAGGAGTCAATACATTTATTAATTTTGCAAGATTGGTTGTGGACTTGAGTGGTAATATTCTGTGTCCGTGTATTCATTGCGTGAATTGCTATCGACAATCTCTTCAAATTGTGCGTATCCATTTGCTTCATCGTGGGATTATGCAATCCTACGTTAATTGGTATAATCATGGAGAACCTCGTGTATTGAATGAGAACATTCATGATAATGAAATGTCGGATGGTGATCATATGGGTGGTATCGATGCCTTGGTAGGTGATCGAATTAGAGGGGAACCAAGAAATGCAACCGAAGATGAGGAGGTGCGTCATTTTGACAAACTTGAGGAAGATGCAAAGCGTGAGTTGTATCCGGGTTGCACTGATTATAGTATCTTGAAGTTTGTTATTGAGATGTTGAATGTAAAAGTAATGACCAACTTGAGTAATAAGGGACTTGATATGGTGCTAGAATTGCTGACAAAGGTTTTACCAAAAGATAACTTGGTTCCAAGGTCAACTTATGAAGCAAAGAAGATATTACGTGACTTGGGCATGTCATATGAGCATATAGATGCATGCAAAAATGATTGTGCACTATTTTGGAAGGAAAATGAAAACCTTGATAAATGTCCGGTGTGTGAGATGCCTAGGTACAAGGATACACCTGCCCAAGGTAAAAAGATTCCTCATAAGGTATTGTGTTACTTCCCGTTGACACCGAGATTGAGGAGATTGTACATGTCAGGCCAAAGAGCTAAGGACATGAGATGGTATATAAACAAATGAATGGATGATGGGATAATGAGGCATCCGGCTGATAGTGAGGAGTGGAAGGAGTTTGATTTGCAACATCCTGATTTTGCCCTCAAACCTCGCAATGTAAGGTTGGGGTTGGCTATAGATGGATTTAACCCTTTTGGGAATATGAACAACAACTATAGTATGTGGCCTGTCATACTTATCCCCTATAATCTACCGCCTTGGCTGGTTATGAAGGAGCCATATTTTATGTTGTCCTTGCTTATTCCTGGTCCCCATCAACCAAAAAATGAGATTGATACTTACTTGAAACCATTGGTTGACGAGTTGAAGGAGTTGTGGGAAGAAGGTGTAGAAATTTATGATGCTTATAGTAAAGAGCATTTTCAAATGCGTGCAACGTTGTTGTGGACAATACATGATTAACCTGGATTTGGTAACGTGTCTGGGTAGAGGACAAAGGGTTATCATTCTTGTTACACTTGCAACGATGAACCATATTCAGAAGCTTTGGAAAGTAAAATTGGATTCATTAACCATCGAGCTTATTTTCCTATGGAACATCGTTGGAGACATAGTCGGTTACATAATGGTTTATCGGAGAAACGGAAGAGATCTTTAGAGTTACAAGTGGGAAAGATAAAAGAGCAGTTAGATAGAATGCCAAATATAATTTTAGGAAAGCATCCAAGTACTAAGAAGAGACAACTCATTGGGGAGCCAAATTGGTCAAAGGTAAGTATTTTGTATAAGCTTCCATACTGGAAGAATAAGAAGCTTAAGCACAACATTGATGTCATGCATGTGGAGAAGAACATTAGTGAGAGTATTTACGGTACTTTGTTGGGCATTGAGGGGAGAAACAAGGATACTGACAAGGCACGGATAGACTTGCAAAATATGAACTTTAGGCACACGTTGCATTTGAAACAACGTCCTGATGGATCATATGACAAGCCTCGGGCTTTTTTTTCATTAAGCCCAAATGAAAGGGATGGTTTCTATGACTTTTTGAAATTAGTCAAGTATCCAGATGGCTATGCAGCCAACATATCAAGGTCAGTGAATGCAAAAAATGGTAGATTATCTGGTTTGAAAAGCCACGACTGTCATGTGCTACTACAACGAATTCTTCCAATTGGGTTGTGAGGGTTTGCACATAAAGATATTAGAATTGTATTGTTTGAGTTGGGCAGCTTCTTTCAAGACTTATGCTCAAGGACCCTAAAGCGGAGTGAATTGGAGAAACTAGAAGAATGTATAGTTCTTATACTATGCAAGTTTGAGAGGTTCTTTCCTCCAACATTCTTGGATGTTATGGTTCACCTTGCTGTTCACTTGCCTCGAGAAGCAATTCTAGGAGGCCCGGTACAATATCGGTGGATGTACAATTGAAAGGTAATTAGACCCTTTAATGCATCCATCAATTGTATCTTTCCCACGTGGTATAAAATCACGTAATGTGTGTACTTTTTCCTCGTAGGTACCTTGGAAAATTGAAAAGATACATTTCGAATCGAGCTCGACCAAAAGGTTCGATTGCAGAGGCTTACATTCTCAAAGAATGTATTAACAACTGGTCTTTGTATATTGATGGGATCGAAACTGTGCATAATCGAAGAGAAAGAAATGAAGATTTTGGTGAATCTAATGAAGGATTGATAGTTTTTTCACAGACTACCCGACCTACAGGTGGTAGGCGGAATGATGGCAACTTGTCTCGTGCATTGCTTGATATTGCTCATTGGTACTTATTGTACAATAGTCCTGAGCTAGAACCTTATTTAAAGTATGTGATTTCATATGTATGTATTGTTTGATTAAGTTTTGAATATTATCTGCAATGCTTAGCTGAAAATAAATCACCTTATTTTTAACAGTGAACACAAAAGTACATTGCATAATCCTACTGGAGAAGCCATAACTTAAATCTAACAACAAGAGTTTCCCAAGTGGTTCAGAGAACGTGTAAGACATTTGAAATTTAATCACACACTAATTAAAATTAAACATTTAAATAGTTTCGTCATTACTTATTACTAATTAATATCACTTGTTGTATGTCATTATAGATGAATAGATTGAAAGTTAACGAGTCACCAGAAGCTACTAAAGAGTTATGGTCATTAGCAAATGGTCCTAAGCCGCATGTGAAGGAGTACATAGTTTGTATGGTCAATGGTGTAAAATTCCATACAAGGGACCTAGACAATCGTCGTGTAACCCAAAACAATGGCGTATGTACTGAAGGGGACAATGAGGGAGAAATGCACGACTTCTATGGTCATGTGTGCAAAATTTTGGAATTGGAGTATGTGTTTCGCCATAAAGTTGTTTTGTTCCAGTGTGAATGGTACAATACTGGTACCAATGGTCGAAGGAGAACGATAAGAACCGATGCACACTACACAAGCATTGATGTTACAAGTCGGTGGTATGAAAATGACCCTTTTATACTTCCTAGTCAAGCGAGACAAGTTTTTTACCTTCAAGATACCAAATTGGGTGAACCTTGGAAAATTGTGCAATCCATCCAACATAGGGGAGTGTTTGATGTCCCGAAAGTCGGGGGTGGAGAATCCAATGATAATACAGAAGATAGTGACGCATTTCAACAAGAAGCGATTGTTGATGTTGTCTCTATCAATGTTGAGGACAATATTATTGACTATTGTATGGGTGATGTTGAAACTGAGGTTGTTCTTGAAGGTGGAACTTCAAGAGATGCTAATCAAAATGAAGAGCATGACATACCTGATGTTGATCTTGATATAAATTATGATATGTAGAGTTCATAACAATTGTCTTAAATGTTGTGTGCTTATCTTAAAGTTTTATGCTTGTCTAAGTAGCAATTGTTTTGTACTTATCTTGAACTTGATATGGATATTGATGTGGTCATTTGTTGTGTTGAGTTAGTAGTAATTGTGTTCAAATTTTGCATTTGTGAATTGCTTGATATGGATAATGGCGTAGACTATGACATGTAAAGTTAGTAGTAATTGTTATTGAGATGTTTTGTACTTATTTTGAAAAATGCATAGTTTCAAAAAATGCCCAAAAAGGCCAAATACACTCATAACATACCGAGGTATGAGATGACAAGATTGGATAAAATAAGGCAAAACCAAGAGAGAATTGATGCTTTGGGATTGAAGCACATCTCAACTTCTCTAAAGGATACTGTTTAGTCCAATTGTGCAAAAGGGAAAAGAAGTAGAGCTAGTGTTGTGGTAGATGATGATTATGTACCACCTATTGGTGATGATGACAATGATGATGAGTCATCTAATTCTGTAATCCATAAGGTAGAATAGATGTTCCATAGGATATAATAGATGATAATAATTTTATTGTTCCATTACTTGTAATAACTTTGTTGTTCCATTACTTGTAATAACTTTGTTGTTCCATTATATGTATATTTGTTAGTTACAGATGGCACCAGGACGACTTACACGCTCACGAGGTGAGGCATCTATCCCTGTGGTTCAATCTACGGTCCAATCTACGGAAACACCTCCTGAAGTAGATCCTCCCATCCAAAGTTCTTCTAGTGCGAAGGCGCAGACTACTGGCGCATTAACTAGCACAATTGGTAATTACATAGAACATAATTAATTACAACTGCACCCTGTTTTTACTATTGAGATTATACTTCACTTAATTTAGTTATAATATACATGGAATGTATAATTTCTTAACATTAATAATGTTTAAATAGGATCTGCTAGCAGAAATACCCGTGGAACAACACGTGGTATAGCAGTACGGGCACTTGTTGAAAAAAATGGTAAGTTGCCAGTACGTATAGCTGCAGAATATGATGCTCCTGTTGGGAAGAATGCGTGCAAGCTTATCAATCAAATTGGTTTACAAGTGCGAAGTAATTTGTCCAGTTACAACGTGAAAAATTGGAAAAATGTTGATGCTGCTACTAGAGATGTGGTGCTTCAAAATATCGCGGTAAATTTACATTGATAACGTCTAACTCGTCTTTGTTGTCATTAAGCATATTAAATTCATATAATAGTATTTTTATAATACATATACACTTCATTTTACAGGATCAGTATGAGCTACTAGGGGATTCCAACTTGGTAACGAAAACATTAAATACAAAATGTGAAAGATTATTGAGTTCTAGCTCCTACAAGTTGCATCAAGCTTATAAAAATCTCGTACAATCTCATGGTGCTGATTATGCAAGAAGCCACCCGCCAAAGAATGCCAAACTTGAGTTGTGGACTGAACTAATTGATAAGAGATGGACCAATAAGGATTGGATGGTAAATTATTTATGCATATATTATTATTATCCAATGTTTACTATATTATGTTGTAAACTAATTAGATTAATACTTAGATAAAGTAAATATATACTGTTTTATTCATGATCTAATAGATATCTTGAATGTTGTTTATTAGGAAAAATCAATAAAGAACTCTGAAAATAGGAAGAAAACTTCAGGCAAACATAGATGCGGGACAAAGGCACTTGCTGTTAGGGTTGATGAGGAGGTGCGCATTTTTTCATTTTTCTTAAACTTTAGTATATTACATGTTGTGATTAATTAAGTATAACTATCTAACACTTGAATGTTAATTAATCAGACAAATAGTAATGATGGTCAAGTTCCTGAATTGGCAAAAAATCTTCAAAGATGTTCATTTCAATCCAAATACTAATATGTGGATATACCATGAGGATGAAGCAACATATGTATGTATATCATTCCATCCTTATCATTCCATCTCTATCATGATTGTAAAACTATAACATATGTATTATTAATATTGTGATTGTTTGTTTCTTTCTCTTTTTCAAATGATAGGAAAATATTCTCAAAGTGCGAGAGGATCATTGTCAAGATCCTAATGCAATTCCCCTTACACAAGAGGAGATCTCAAACTTGGTTTTTAAGAAGAAGTCTGGTATTGTAAAAGAACTTGGCATGAGACCTTCCTCTTCTCTAGTAACCACCGCCTCATCTAATTCCTCGGTGGAGTATATTCAACGGTTAGAAAATGAGATCATTGAGTTCAAAGAGGCAAGAGCTAGGGACCAAGAGGAGCGAGCTAGGGACCAAGAGGCACGAGTTAAGCAAGAAGAGGTCCAAAAGAATATTTTTAACTTTTTAAGGAGGAATGGTTATGATAACGCTCTTACCTATGGGGGTGATTCAACTTCAAGTTAAAACATGTTTTGGTTGGTACTTTCTTCTAGCAATTGACCCACATTACATGGTGTGACTACTCTTAATGTATTATTAGAAATGTTTCTTCTAACATAATTAATGTTTTTACTTTACGATTTTAATGTAGTATTGGTTTTATATTTGTGCAGATTTCTTATTGGTGGTTTTAAGGAGATTTACTTTTGGCATTACTTGAAGACATATGAGGACATCTTCTGTTTGTTCTAATTATATTATGCTACACTTTTTATATTGTTATAAAACATCTTGAGTTATTTTATATGTTGAAAGCAATTATTGTATGGAAGGAGTTTGAATTAGATATTTGTTTTATTTTTTACTTGTGGAATGTATGGATCTTTTTTTATAAATGTGTTGTTGAAATAAATGTATTATTCAAATGTGAGGTTTTAGTAATGTAATAACAGGTCACAGGTTAATATCAAAACCATGAAAAAAATAAAAACAGAAAATAAGTTTTAGTGACGAAATATTTTGTCACTAAATGTAACAAAATTTTGTAAGAAATGGTTTTAGTGATGAAAATTTTCATCACTATATGTGCATGGATTTTCTTAAAAATAGTTTTAGTGACGAACTTTTTCGTCACTATATGTACCGAATAAATAGTTTTAGTGATGAAATTATTCGTCACTAAATATGATTTAATAAACTAAAGTGTTTTTAGTGACGAAATATTTTCGTCACTGAATGGTGTTTTTAGTGAGGAAAACATTTAGTGACGAAACATTTTCGTCTCTAAAAGTTAAAAAAAAAAAAATCAAATCGAATTTTTAGTGATGAAATTTTTCGTCACTAGGACTTTTAGTGACGGGGTTTCAGCGACGAAATGAATTTCGTCACTAAAAGTCCAATTTCGTCACTAAAGGTTCTTAGTGACGAAACACTGGAATTTTAGTGACGAATTTTTTCGTCACTGAAAATACATTTTGTTGTAGTGTAACCCTTAATCACTAAGTGATGTAAGGTTAAGTATAAATATTCACATGCTACATTATACGTAAATAAATACTCACATGTATATATATATATATATATATATATATATTGTTTGTACAAAACTTTTTACCAAAATACCAAGATTTTATTTTTTCACTAAAAAAATAACATTAGAAATAAATTAAAATGGGGTATTATCCTTTGGATAGGCAGTGTGGGGTGTTTAACTCCTTCCCCATACATAACCAAACTTTTGAGTTCAAGATCTTTGGTTCTGGGCTTTTGATTTACCTTAATTAATAAACCTTAAAGTTGGTTTAGTTAATTAGGTAACTTAAAATATATTAGAAAAATAGGTAACCACTCACACCTAGTACAAAACCAATGGTTGGTGGCGACTCTTAAATAAAAATAAGAAAAAGGGACCCACACACATACACACAGAGCAAAAATAAGGTTCTTGCTTGATCTTCTCCAAGATCTTATGTATAGGCTCCTTAAATGCTACATTCACCCCTTTTGTTTGGCTAATGGGGTTTCGCCTCCCCTGTATCTCTTGCAGGCCTTTGTTGAAAGTCCCCAATTCAGTGCTCCCTCTAGTACTAAGATGCAGCTGGGGCCTTCCCTTTACCTTGTAACCTATCGTCTTCCAGCCTCTTATGTTCCTCTATCCACCTCATCAGGTGATGCATGTTCTCGAGAGGCTTCATAGTTAAGGAGTCTCTCAACTCGGATTCTTAGGGGAGCCCTAGTCTAAAGGTGCCCATGGCCGTCTACTCGTTGCCTCCTCCAATCTCGTTATACAACTCCCAATACTGGTTTGTGTAGGATCGGAGAGTCTCTCCACTCCCCATCTTCATAGACAACAGAGCACGATAGGCTAAGGAACCCAATTAAATGTCTCAAAGCGTGCCCCAAACACCTAGATTAATTCCCCAAAGTTGTGGATGGAGCCCTTCCTCAGGCTATTGAACCATTTCATCGCCGTGTTTCCAAGGCTGGAAGGGAACACTTTGCACAAAAGTCTATCATTCCGAGAATAGAGAGCCATGAGCTAAGTGTAGTGACTTACATGCTCTACTGGGTCTATCTTACCATCATAGCAAGTAAACGGTAGACGGGTGAAATGTCTCAACATCTCGGTACACTCTATTTCTTTGGAAAAAGGTGATTGGGTTATTCTTCTAAGTGCTTGACTCATGGCATCCATGGTAGCTTTTTGGCTCTCCTCATTTTCTCTTCTCAGTGATAACGAATCTTTGTTTTTAGACTCATTGGACCTTTCCCTTAATGACTACTTTTTGAGTCCTAGTCATGAGACGATCTCTCAAGAGTCCTCCTTTAAAGCCTTCGTCGGGCCTCTAACTCTAACTCTTTAACCTGCATTTGTAAACTCATTAGTTCACGGTCTCAATTACTATGGTATGAACCTTCTGGTTCATATGTGATCGTCTTATCTGTTGGGGTTTATGCCTAAAATCCAATTTATTGGCACGTTATTAATAATTAAATTGTTTAATTATATGAGACTATCTATAAATGAACGAATGGGACATTATCTTAGTCCATGAGATGCATTGTATGTGATTTAGTCACAGAAGATGTAAATCACAAGTTCTTTGTAAACTCAAAATGTAGTTCGTAGTCGGTGATGAAATTGGGCGTTTCATCTGCGAAGACTATAACATATCAACTAAGATGATTTGTCTTGATCATGGAAATGGAGATTTCTAATTGGTATGTTGATATGTTTTAAGATTCAAGACATATTGAACTGGACCGTTGTGAGATTTATTATTCTCCTAACGACTGTCAAATGAATAATAAACTCACGACTTCTATTTACATGAACTCTTAATCCTGAGAGGATAATGGACCTGATCATAAAGTGTAGGTTACTTTGATATATCAAGAGTGAGATCTAAAGTCACAATCAAAACCTCAGTATGTTGGGCAGCCATATTTAGTGTTGATGTAACATATATTCTCAAGATAGAATTCCTAGTCTCTTAAAGGAGATACAAAATATTCCTTTGAGATAAGTTTAATGGGTTTGGTTATTCAAAGAGTTGGGCCCAACCACTTTAGTAAGGAGTTACTAAAGTATATATTTATGGAATTGGATTTCATAAATATATAATGAATAACATAAAAGATTAAACTGGGTACTCAAGGATTAAGATGTAGTAATTTTTAAAGTGGCAGTCTACATTTATGACTTTGCATTACTACGAATATTTTATGAAAAAGTTGCATGTACAATAAAGTCTTGGGATATAATTTATCTATAAGGCCTAGAGTGCAACTATATTTATATAGTGGTATTAAATATAGTTAATGATAACTTTGGACTTGTCAAGAGTTGACAGATAAGCCCAAGGCCCATTGGAGCTAGTGTCTTATTGGTCCCTTTTAGTCCTACTCCAAGCCACACACAAGAGCCCAATTGGAATGGCCCAAAAGGCTAGTCCAATTAGATAATCAGTTATATATAAGGAGAGAAACATACATAATTTTATTAAGGTTTTTCATAAGTCTATTTCATAAGTGTTTTCATAAAGATCATACTTGGAATGAAATGGTTTGTATGTGAGTGTTGGACACTCTCCTATTCTCTCCTTTGAAACTGATTGAGAGACCACACTTCTTGGGCATTAAGTGGAATTGGAGTGAAGATTAAAAGTGTTCCCAAGTGCTTCTGATCTTCGATTTTGAATTTCACCGCACCAAGGTATGCTTTCTTGTTCTTAAATTCTGAACCTTACATAGTATATGTTATCAATTGCGAATGAAGTAGATCCGTTAATTTTCCACTGCGCATGTTTGATATGAGATACAAACACGTATTTTCCATGTGTTTTTTAAACAAATGGTATCAGAGCAATCTTCAATTTCGAATCGTATAACATGTTTTGTGAGTTTTGGAATTAGTGACAATAGTTTCATGTTGTGAGAAATTTAATTTTCTGCATGGTTGTTGAAACTATGATGGATGAAAACTAATTTTGATGTTATGATGTTGTTTAAATTTGAGTTTAAGTATGTTAAATTGAATTTTAAGGCTATAGCATCAATTATATTCAGTTTAGATATCAATCTCTGTCCATTATGTTCATATGATGGTTGTTTTGTTTATGAAAGCGTTAAAAAATTGTCTTAGAAAAATTCTGGAAAATTCAAAATTTGCGACACTCGATTGATCAAGCATCTGTCGAGCATCGCTCGAGCTGGCAGAATTTTTCTCGATCGATTGAGGATCTGTCGAGAATCGATCGAGCTTCACGGAAATTTTCTCGATCGATCGAGAATTTGTCGAGGATTGATCGAGCAGCCAGAACTTTTCTCGATCGATCGAGGACTGAAGATCTAGAATTTTCTTTGAGTGTTTTTTACATATATAAAGAGCAAGGCTATGTGTGATGTAATTACACATAGTTCTAACTAAAAGACCTAATGAGATCAATGGTATTAGTTAAATAAAACTCTTAGTCCTAAATAGTTTGGGACTTGTCTTTTAACAAACATTCTAATGAGATTGGAATTGTTCTATGATTGAAATTCCTTAATTTATTTTAATTTGAAGTTTTAATGAGATTAAAGCTTAATTAAAAGGTATATAGTTTCTAATGAGATTAGAACTTTTCATTTAGGAAATTAAGGATAGAGTTCTTTATAACTAATTCTTGATTCATTAGTATTTAAGGAATCCTAAATAGTTTAGGATTTCCATTTTAGTTAGTGATTCTAATGAGATTAGAGTCTTGAACAAGTGCAAGGTTATTAGTTGTGATGGGATCACAATTATTTAAGAAAAACCCAAATAACTAGTGGTAGTGCTTAAATAACCCTTTTGTTAAGTCTATTGTAATGTGAATAGATACCTTGTCTTAACTTCGAGTCTTGCATTTCATGTAGAGGGTATTTATTTCATGGATTACAAGGTTAAACTTCTTTGTGATTGCACGAATGTTTGTTACGGTATAGTGACGTGACTTAGTAACATCACATCGAATTTAAACAATTAAACACATTTGATGTGTAGGGTTAAAATTGTGATTGGATCACAATGATTTTAGGACAATCCACTTGTTTTAAAATTTCTAGTGAGAGAGAGATACAAGGTTTGGATCTCATAACCTCCAATATCGGTTCATAGTAGTGTAGGGTAAGCACCTCGTCTTGGCGTATATACCTCGCAATCCCAAAGGAGGGTGTTCACTTCATGATACTACAAGATTAAACACTATAAAGGAAGATGAAATGTGGCTACACATGATTCTAGATAATGGTGTACACTAGACTAAGTGTAATGTTAACCTCCCAAAGGAGCTATGTCTTTATTACTTAGAGGTTGAAGGAAAAGCGGTAAATTATTTTTGTTTGGTAAGAGTTACCATGATAGCATTAATAACGAGAGTAATTCTCGCCTGATCATAGTTGTTGGTATTCACTCTATGCTGAGGAATATTCATTGCGGGATTAGGTTGTCGTTGCACCTAGTATAGTATATTTTTCGGGTTCCATACTATATGGTTATGGATGCAAAATATAATGTCCCTGTAATTATGTTCATAATCTCAAAATAAAGTTGTCATGAATTTTTTTCTCTAGCTACTATTTTAATTGAATCACATTAACTAAGAAATAATTTTGGACACGGTGCTTAAAGGAGCTGAAGTACATTTTTATGTTTCGATTTTAAATGAATTAGAATTCTTAGATGTTGAGATTAAATGTTAATCTCATATGGATATGATCCATAAGTCCTTGTTAGAATCATTTGATCAATTCAGATTGTTTTTGAAAATAAATTCTTTTTATATTATCTGAATTGATGAGTGAGTTCTACATAACGGGAGACATCCTAAAAGCTAAGGGTAGGATCAATATGATTGAATTCAAATTCTTAGCCTAGACCGAAAGGTAAGGATTGTTGGAAAAATTGATTTTGTATCTCATATAAAACACATAGCGGAAGCAACAAACAAGGATCTATTTCATTCATGATTGATAACGTGCACTATGTAAATTTCAGAATTTAAGAACAAGATAGCGTACCTTGGTGTGGTGAAATTCAAAACCAAAGATTGAAGTACTTAGGAATACTTTTAATCTTCACTCCAATTCCACTTTATGCCCAAGATGTGTGGTCTCTCAATCAGTTTTCAAAGGAAGAATGAAAGTGTGTCTCACTCTCACATACACACCATTTCTTATATCACTAATAAAAATTCTGTATGTTTCTCCCTTTATAACTAACTGATTATCTAATTGGGTTGGCCTATTGGGCCTTTCCAATTTAGGCTTCAGTGTGTGGCTTGGAGTGGGACCAAAAGGGACCAATAAGACACTAGCTCCTATGGGCCTTGGGCTTTTCCGTCAACTCTTGACAAGTCCAAAGTTACCATTAATTATATTTAATACCACTATATAAATATAATTGCACTCTAGGCCTTATTAATAAATTATATCCCAAGACTTTATTATACATGCAATCCCTTCATAAAATATTCGTAGTAATACAAAGTCATAAATATAGACTGCCATTTTGAAAATTACTACATCTTAATCCTTGAGTACCCGGTTTAATCCTTTAAGTTATTCATTTATGAAATCCAATTTCATAAATATATACTTTAGTAACTCTTTACTAAAGTGGTTAGGCCTAACACTCTGAATAATCAAACCCATTAAACTTATCTCAAGGGAATATTTTATATCTCCGTTAAGAGATTATGAATTCCATCTTGAGAATATATGTTCCATCAACACTAAATGTGGCTGCCCAACATACTAAGATTTTGACCGTTACTTTAGATCTCACTCCTGATATATCAAAGCAACCTACACTTCATGATCTGGTCCATTATCCTCTCAGTATTAAGAGTTCATGTAAATAGAAGTCGTAAGATTTATTATTCATTTGACAGTCATTAGAAGAATAATAAATCTCACAGCAGTCTAGTTCAATATGTCTTAACTCTTGAAACATATCAACATATCAACTAGAAGTCTTCACTTCCATGATCAAGACAAATCATCTTAGTTGATACGTTATAGTCTTCGCAGATGAAATGCATAATTTCATCACTGGCTACAAACTATAAATTCTGAGTTTACAAAGAACTCGTAACTTATACCTTCTGTGACTAAATCATATAAATCACATATTATGCATCTCATGGACTATATGATAATGTCCCAATATTCATGTTACCATTATTTTAGATAATAATAAAACAACTTTATTAATCACAATATTAAGTCATACACAATGTCATACATAATATCATACATAGCATCATACAATAGGATTTAAGGGCACAAATCCTAACAAGGATGGTAAGAAGAGGAATTATAATACCAAACAGTTGGACAAGTTAGTTGCCCCATTAGTTACGAAAAGGAAATTAGACTCAAAAGCATGACCAAAAAGAAAGTGTTTTCGGTTTTGGTAAAGCTAAACATTGTCCATGATTATTTTCTAGATGAAAATTTACATGTTTTACTTTTTAAAGAAAAATGTTTCATCCTTTAGTAATGTATGTTTTGACACTTATGTCTATATCTTATTAATCTAAATGATATTCAAGATTGGTGAAAGATGAGCTTTTATAACCATTATTTTGTTATATTCTCAGTCTATGAATTCTATTTAGAGGATAATTTGATCTAGGGCTCCTTTTGTAAAGGAATGTAGTTTCAATGACTTCTTTAAGCCAGTACATACATGAAGGAGGAATAAGGCTCTTTTAAAAATAGTAAAGTACATGATAAGTATTTCCATTTGCTTATTTCTTTTGGAGATATACTGCAATTATTACTATACATTTTCTAAAACTGATTTCAAAAGTTTGTTCCTAGGACATTTGTCAAATTGTGGATTGGGTGAAAACCTAGTATATGATACTTCCACTTTTGGGGATGTCCAGCACTTGTGCTAGAAAGGAAGTCTAACAGATTGAAATCAAAAGATAGAAAAATGTGTGTTTATGTTGGGTATCCAAAAGGAATTGCAAAAGCTTATTTTGATAGTCATATAGAAGATAAGTTGTTTGTAAAGTACAAATATAAAGTTTCTTGATGATGACTATGTGAATAATCTCAAAGCAAAACGTAGAATTGTTCTAGAAGAAAAATGTCAGAATTTTTTGTAAGACAACTATGAAATACATTTAGAAATGTGATGGTTGTATTAGATACACCACAAGGGATTATTCTAAATATATAGCTAGTACACAAGTACAATATCGTTGTGGGAGGATTGCTAATTATCAAATCAATTCATACTTTTAGGATAGACTTTTGAAGTCATTCCACAAGATTATGAATTTGATCCTCAGTCCTACGTAGAGGCAATAGATGATATGAACATGGATTACTGGAGCAAGGTTATGTGAATAGAATTAGATTCTATTTAAAGTCTAGAACTTGTAGAGGCGCCTAGTGGCATTAAGCCTATTGTTGTTAAATAGGTCTACAAGAAAATGAGATTGATAGATTTGAAGGTGCAAACCTTCAAAGTCAAGACTAATGGCGAAAATATTTATTCAGAAAGAAATGGTTCGACTATGAAAATATTTTTTCACCAATAGTCAAGTTTGACACTATCTAGATTCTCTTATTCATTATATTTCATTTGGATGAAATATGGCAAGGCTGTCAAGAAATCTTCTTTTAGTAGCAATCTTGAGAAAGACATCAATATGATGTAACCAGACTTGTACATAACAAAGAACCAGTAGTGTTTAGTATGCAAGTTGCTTAAATTCCATTTATGGACTAAAGCAAGCATATGAATCATAAAATATCATTTTTGATTAAGAAATCAAATTGTTTGATTTTGATCAAGTATTAGGCCTTATGTGTGTAAAAGCTATATAGAATAATAAATTTCTTAATGTTTGTTGATTACATTGTGATCATTTAGAATGATGTAGAGGTATTGTCATCAATGGAGTTTTTGGTTTTCTAGTCCAGTTTGATATAAAGTACTTGGGAAAGACTGGTCACATCCTAAGAATTAAACTTTGTTAAAATTCAGAAATTAGGATGTTGGATCTATCTCAAACTGCTTAAATATATTAGATTCTAGCCAAGTATAGCATGTAATACTTCAAGAAAGGATTCTTTTCTTTTCAGCTTGAAATTTCTTTATAAAGGACTACGGTCCTAAGACATATAAAAGGAAGAGCATATTAAGACGGTTCCTTATATCAAATCGATAGGAAGTCTTTATGCTATACTAAATACTAGGCTAAATATCTATTTTGCGGTGGGCATAGTAAGTAGATATCAATTGAATCAAAGATCACTTAATTTAGTGGGAGTAAAGCATATACTCAAATATCTTATGAAAATGAGGGATTATATGCTAGTCTACCAAAGTGAGGTTTTGATTATTACTAGATGTACAAATACTGATTCGTAGTTTGATTGTGATTCATGACATTAGACTTCAAGATATGTGTTTATCCTAGGTGATGAAGATACATATCATGAAGTTAGACTTCAAGATATGTGTTCATCCTAGGTGGTAAGGATACACATTAAGTGTAAATAGTATCATCTCATTAGAGAGATATGAGTACATGAGAAATAGTAGTAAAAAAGATAATTTATGTAATAAATTTGGCTATAACTTGTTTCCAAGCCTTGCCTTAGAGTAACTATGAATTATTCTAAAGAGAGATAAGTGTCAAATATATGATAAATTGTCTTTGAGGGCAAGTGGGAGATTGTTGGGGTTTATGCCCTAAAATCCAATTTATTGGCATGTCATTAATAATTAAATTGTTTAATTATATGAGACTATCTATAAATGAACGAATGTGACATATCTTAGTCCATGAGATGCATTGTATGTGATTTATGTGATTTAGTCACAGAAGATATAAATCATAAGTTCCTTGTAAGCTCAAAATGTAGTTCGTAGTCGGTGATAAAATTGGGTGTTTCATCTGCAAAGACTATAACATATCAACTAAGATGATTTGTCTTGATCATGGAAATGAAGATTTCTAGTTGGTATGTTGATATGTTTTAAGAGTCAAGACATATTGAACAGGGCTGCTGTGAGATTTACTATTCTCCTAAAGACTGTCAAATGAATAATAAACTCACGACTTCTATTTACATGAACTCTTAATCTTAAGAGGATAATGAACCTGATCATGAAGTGTAGGTTGCTTTGATATATCAAGAGTGAGATCTAAAGTCACGATCAAAACTTCAGTATGTGGGGCAGCCACATTTAGTGTTGATAGAACATATATTCTCAAGATGGAATTCATAATCTCTTAACGGAGATACAAAATATTCCATTGAGATAAGTTTAATGGGTTTGGTTATTTAAAGAGTTGGGCCCAACCACTTTAGTAAGGAGTTACTAAGGTATATATTTATGGAATTGGATTTTATAAATATATAAAGAATAACATAAAGGATTAAACCGGGTCCTCAAGGATTAAGATGTAATAATTTTCAAAGTGGCAATCTACATTTATAACTTTGCATTACTACGAATATTTTATGAAGGGGTTGCATGTACATTAAAGTGTTAGGATATAATTTATAAATAAGGCCTTGAGTGCAACTATATTTATATAGTGGTATTAAATATAGTTAATGGTAACTTTGGACTTGTCAAGAGTTGACAGAAAAACTCAGGGCCCATTGGAGCTAGTGTCTTATTGGTCCCTGTTGGTCTTACTCCAAGCCACACACAAGAGCCTAATTGGAATGACCTAAAAGGCTAGCCCAATTAGACAATCAGTTATATATATGGAGAGAAACATACAGAATTTCGTTAAGGTTTTTCATAAGTCTTTTTCATAAGTGTTTTCATAAAGATCATACTTGGAATGAAATGGTTTGTATTTGAGTGTTGGATACTCTCCTATTCTCTCCTAGTCGTCCTGAGTTTCATTTCCTTCATGGCTATGACACTCTTTCCTCCGCTCTTGTTCCACCAGCCTAAGAACTTGAAAGGAGCCCTTGGACCGGTTTCCACCAAATCCCACCTATTCTTCGTTTGTACGTTGCTCTGCCATCCAATAGTCTCTGTCACCACCTCTAGACCTTTAGCATAGTAGGATTCCCCTAGACGGCACCGATTGTGGTGGTCTATTCCCAAGAACCTTGGGCTTTTGGGCCTAGACCCCTAATTTACTTGTACTTTTAGCTGGGCTTCTCCCACTGTGGAAGGACTACGAAATGGCTGAAAAGGTTGCTGAAAAAGATAAATTGTTGTCTTTTACCCTAAACTTCTTTGATACTGGCCCAACCAAGACTATGGTTGCAAGACTGAGCCTCTACTCTGAAATTCGAACATAATTTCCTTTTCTCCGGAGTTAAGTTTTTCCTGACTCCTCTTGAGTTTCATTCCCCAAAATTTTCCAACTCTTGATCCCTCTCCCTCTTTCTCTATTTATAGCCTTAATCCCATTACCTTTGGGCTTAGGATCCAACTCACGCCCTTACAATTGGCGTCGTCTGTGGGAAATACTTGAGTTTTAGTGAGATCAACGTTTAGTTATGGTAGGTTCAGGGCCTAACAGACAAGAGTCTATTGGTTCCCAACGTCAAGATCGTTTTCTCAATCTTTAACAAAGAAGGGACCGGAAGGTTAGTGTGCATACCACACACACTAGTAGGAGCCAATCTCGAATTGGGAGTCACATCTCTCATGAGGAAAATACTAGAAGCCTGGAACTGGAGATAGACCGTTTGTGAAGGAGGTTACGCTGCGAGCGACATAGATTCTGGTGATGATAGTGATAATAGCTACTGGCGTAGGTCAAGGACTCCTTCTAGTGAGTCTTTTTCATATGATGAGGAGTGCCATGATAAACAAAGAGGGAAGAGTCCGTCTCACAAAGACCTGGGCAACCATGCTATAAGTAGGGCTCTGAATCAGATTTCTAAGTCACCTTTTACCCGTAGGATTGAGGGAGTAAGACATACTCGGTGGTTTATTTAGCCAACATTCACCATGTATAATGGCTGAACGGACCCTGTGGAGCATATTAGTCACTTCAACTAGAGAATGACTGTTCACTTAAAGAATGGTACCTTGATGTGCAAGGTGTTCCCTTC
The DNA here is from genome assembly GCF_040712315.1 of Castanea sativa. Taxonomy (NCBI): domain Eukaryota; kingdom Viridiplantae; phylum Streptophyta; class Magnoliopsida; order Fagales; family Fagaceae; genus Castanea; species Castanea sativa. Next base: position 1,897,158 of record NC_134020.1, on the reverse strand, counting down.
CAGTTTAAGGCTTGTGGCGATGAGATGGTTCGATGGTTTGAAGGAAGGTTCTATTAACTCCTTTAAGGAGCTTACATGGGCCTTTGGTTCTCATTTTGTAACTTGTAGTAGAGTTCCTCGGCCTTTAGACTCCCTGTTGTCTATAACTATGCGAGAATGGAAAACCTTGAAGACGTATTTTAACAGATATTGGGAGATGCTTAATGAGATAGATGGGAACTTTGATGATGTGGCTATAAGAACTTTCAAGCTCAGCCTACTTGCCAAGCATGATTTGAGAAAATCTTTGACAAGGAAGCCTATTAGGAGTGTATGACAACTTATGGACCACATTGACGAGTATAAGCGAGTTGAAAAGAACTAGTAACAAGGGAAGGGGAAAGCTAAGGTGGTCCCATAAGATAGAAGGGATTTTATGTTAGATAGATACAATAATAACCGACCTGGGAGAGATTTTGCTGGGCAGTCTGAATCTACTGCTACTCAGGTGGTTAGCACTGTGTTTCGAGAGCTTGTGCACCAAAGATTGGAAAAAAATTAAGAGTGAGTCGTAATTTAAATGGCCAAATAAGATGGGGGGAGACCCCACAAGGCGTAACTAGAGCCTTCACTGCCAATACCACCAGGAGCAGAGGCATACTATCGAGGATTACTAGACGTTGTGGAGTCATTTAGAGCAATTGGTTAAGATTGGGAAATCGATGTTAGGACATATGTGATTCATGTTAGGAACATATATTATCATGTATTGGCTAATCCTTTGACAAACGCACTTTACTTGTAATTGGGTAGATCTAGAATGTGTTTAATGCTTCAGGGAACAAGGTTTCAAGCTCAAGTGTTAAAGTCATGAAAGTCTATCCAAGAATCAAGTGACGAAGTGCAGGATTTTAAATCTTGACAGCTAGTATCTATTGAGGTTTAATAAGCTGTTTAAGCTCGAATCTCGATGGCTGCTCAATAGATAGGGTATCTATCGAGATTTAAGAAAGTCAGTTTTCCAGTTCTAATTTTCATCCAATCCGTGAATAGACGTTTGGGCTTTCTTTTCTCACAATCCTAAACATATATAAGGATTGTTTTAAGGGTCGTCACAACGGATGCACATCAATGCAAAGGCTTTTCACAAGCATATTGTGAACTAGAGACATGCCCTAGTTCATCTTTCTCTTGAAGAAGCTGCTGTGTTTATACACCGTAGGGTTTTGTGACCAAGGAGGTTCGTGATCTTCATCATGTATTGAAATGAAGAACTTTGCAGCCAACATCCTTCTCAAGTTGGTGATTAAGTTGCGTACTGGGATTCATGCATCTATTAATTAGTCACTTATTGAGAGCCGTACATTAAAAGTAGAGATTGTCAGTACTTAATAAGTCCAATTGGGTATTGGAGTAAGGGTTCAACTATAGGTTGGTATAAGGTACTGAGATTCCTTTACTTGTAACCGCTTGTTATGATAATAGTGAATTCTCGGGAGTGGTGACCTTAAAATTACCCTGGAGGATTTTTTTCCTTGGAAGTTTTCCCCATTCTTAAACAAATCACTGTGTCAACTTTAATTTCTGCTGCATTTTTATTTTATTTGGTGATTTTTTTGTGCTACCACGTGTATTGCATGTTAATTTGATTAATTAATAAACTTGGCTAATTTAATTCATAACAAGGGGTTAATATATTCTTGGCCTATCAAGTGGTATCAGAGCAATCACATTCTGATTACGTTTTAATCTTTGCTGTGTGATCCATTGACCCCTGTTGTCATGGCTACTATTGGCAAGAAAAGATCTTTTATTTCAAATACATCTTGTTTTTCTAATCTCTATTTAATTGAGTGTCTCTGAAAAATGCAAGTCTAAAAGTTATTTAAAAGCTATCATGATGATGATTCAAAAAGATCTTAACATGACAAAGAAGAAACTAGACTGCCTCAAAATGAGAATGTACAGAGGAGTTCGTCTAAGAAGAGTGAAGGTTAAAGGCTTTGTCTATAAATGGCAGATGAAAGATAACACCATTCCTACAAATCTGTCATCAAAGCATAAGGTGTGCTTTATGATGAAGTCTGCATTCAAGGTAATGGACACATGTTTGTGGTACCTTGACAGTGGATACTTATGACACATGATTAGAAAGCGCTCTCTCCTTAAGGTCTTCGAGTCTAGGAAAGGTGGTAATGTCACTTTCGGTGATGGGAGCAAATCACAGATTAAAGGAAATGGAACCATCTCTTTACCTGGACTGCCAGACGTTGCAAATGTTTTATATGTAGAAGGTCTGAAAGTGAACCTGTTGAGCATAAGTCAAATATGTGATCAAGACTTTATGGTGCTGTTCTCTAAAGGAAAGTGTCTTGTGCTGGACACATCTGGAAAGAAACTCATAAGTGGTGTTCACACTTTAGACAATTGTTATAGTCTGGTCCCTAATGCTGATATTGTGTGCAATAGTGGACCGGGGCTACCGGCCAAATACCCTCCGATGGCAAAGTTAGTTTTTCTCTCTATATTTTTGGAGTTCCAACTTTTTTGGAGTAAAATTCACATACCTTTGCCTTGTCTAAATCAGTCTTTATATAGTGCCTTCATAGACGGTTATCGAAATTGGAACCTCCCCTGAATTCAAGGAGGCGCAAGGGTCAAATGTAACTCCCATAACCGTTTAGGAGTTATTGCTTCTATTTCACAACGGATACCTGATAGTTATGCGTGAGATAAGGAATTATCACATTATATTCGGAGATTTTCCTAAGTATGATACTCTCGTCCTGGAATTCCTTAATTGAATATACTTTGGCACTTGCGCAAGGGCTGTCTCGTCTGACAGACAAACTCCTTCAAGACGAGGTTGTCCGCGCTCTGGACGAGCGCCTATTCTCTGGTGGTGCTTATCTCGTCCAGAGCTCTTCTTGCTTGGACGAGGTAGTTGCAGGTAGGTTCCAAAGGGTGTTTACGATTCCAGACGGGTTACGGACGACCTTTATGGACGACTTGGAGATAGGCAAAATCAGTACCCTATCAGTTGCCCCCTATTTAAGGGTCGTCCAAAGCTCTTTGGTTTTTGGACACGCTTCAACATGTCATCCCGCGTGCCTCAAGGTAGAGGGTGGGGCTCCAACGACCCCCAAATTGTGCCACGTGTCATCACTTACTTGGTTAACCGTCATGTCGATTTGAGTTTTTGAGGAAGTTGCCATGTGGTTCTTCCTGATTGAATATTTCGTTTCGAGTTTCACTTTTCAACGCCTATAAATAGTGGATTTCCTCCCATACCCTCTCCATTTTTCAAATTTCCTTGTTTGACATCTCTCGTCCGTCGCCTCGCCTAGGAGTATTCCAGCGTCCCTAGTTTCCTTCGTCTAGAGCCAGGTATTTTCTCTACGCTTGTCTTTAGGCTTCCCTTACATTTCCACAATGTCCGAGGTTTTTTCTTCGTCTAGCAATAGTGTTAATAGGGAGATAGATGAATATCGCAACACAACTAGCCATAGTGGTTCTAGTAGTGATAGCAGTAGTAACGGTGGTAATACCACAGACGAGTATGTTTCTGGGGTTCCCGGGGTTCCCTTAGAAGTTTTCCAGTAGGAATTTAGGACGAGAGTGACATCTAGGTCTAAGGCTGGCCCCTCTAGTGCGCCCTCGTCCACTCAGAAGGACGAGGTTGAGACTGTTTACAGCTGTACTGTAGGGGTTTCGGCCAAGACAGACGAGAGAAAATTAGCGTCCCTTAGAAGCTGGTACCAAATTCCAGACGAGCTAAATCCTAGATTGGCCGTCCGTGATGAGTGGTGTTGCCAACCTCACTTTGGCATTGGGGTTTATGAAGCCTATCTTCTAGGGGGTCTTAGGCTGCCCCTCAACGCTTTTGCTAGGGAGTTGCCTACTAGGTTAGGTTTAGGTTTGTGTCAGCTAAATCCTAATGCATGGAGACTAGTTGTTTCTATGCAAGTTTTGTGGAGAGAGGTTTTTGAAGGGGATTGTCCTCTTACCGTGGACGAATTCATTTTTCGCTATAAACCCTCTGAAATTAGTCAATCTCGTGGCTTCTATCAGTTTACGTCCAGGAGAAAAGATTGTAGGATTATAAAATCTTTGGTTACTTCAGATAGGAGTTGGAAGACAGAGTTCTTCTTCGTCTCCAGTTTTTGGGTAGGATGCCCTATTGAGTTGAGCAGGGATTCGTTTCCCCCTATACAGGAGACATAGGGAACCTTTGTCCTAAAGGTATGCTTACCACTATCGTAACATTGCCTTTATTACATATCCTTCTATGTTAAACTTCTCATCTTTATTGCAGGCGTTAGAAGGCCATTGTTGAACAAGTTCTATCTGGGACGCATTTAGAAGGCTTGTCGTCACCCAGAGAGGGACTTCCATTCCTTGGTCACCCTCCAGCGTCTTGCGACTTGGGAACTTGGCCCAGAGCCCTCTCCAGAAGCCTTAGCCCACGAGATTACAGTTCGTCGACGTGAGTTCTCGTCTTGCATTTCCCTTTTTTTTTTTTTTTTTTTTTCGTCGTCTTGGACACATTTGTTAACTTATTCACCTATATTTTTTATTATTATTATTTATTTTAGGGATGGCTACCATGAAGGAAAACAAAGGCAAGGGGGTCGCGGACGAGCGTGGTAAGCAAGACACCGAGACTAGGGCTCGTCCTGCTGCTGGAGACAAGAGAAGCCTGTCAAAGGCCATCAATCTTGAAAACCTCCCCAGCCGGAGAGCCAAGCACAGGAAGTCGTCCAAGCCTGGGGTCGTCTCTCCTGCTGTCCCTGTTCCTCCTCCTCAATCACCGTTTGTCTAGAACCAGTGTTCCTACCTCGTCCTAGCCTCCCGTTGACGTTGTGCCTAACCTTCTTGAGAGTGAGGGCTTGGCCTGGGAGAGGTTTCAACAAGCAGTGTCTGACGAGGACGTGGCTGCATGCTATAACATGTCCCTGAAAGATTTTGAACACTCAGGTGTCCACGATCTTTTCAAGGTAATTAATATGAATTTGTTCTCGTCGCTAGTTTTATTTTTATTTTTTATGCTTGTTTACTTTGCTTAATACGAAAATTCTTATTTGCTTGTGCAGGCCATGTCCAAGTTTATAGCTGCGTCCAGGCAGGCTACTGAGCTGGACAGGACGAGGCTGCTATTGGAGAGGAGGATCCAGGAGGTTAAAGACGATTGCAAGGGTTGGGCTGAGACGGCTGCTGAGGCTAAGGACAAGGCCAAGGGTTTGCTGAACCTTGTCATGGAGCTAAAGGCTGACATAGTGGAAAAAGACTCTCATTTTGACCACTTTCAGAAGAAGATCGACGAGCTAAGCAACTCCCTTGTGAGGGCTAAGGACGAAGCTGTGGAGGAATTCAAGGCTTCGAAGCAATTAACTGACCTTCTGGACGCCAACTATGCGGCTGGATTTGAAGATTTTCGCATGGAGGCGAAAGAAAAGTTTCCAGAAGTTGATTTCAGCCCTATCGTCCTTCAACTTGGAGGTGCTGCTAGTTCTTTTCTTCAAACTAGTTCTGAAGATGTCAATGTTGAAGACGATGCCTCGACCAAGCCTGTTCAAGACGACCCTGATGCCTAATGCCTTTGTTATTTGAAGATTTTATCACTCTTTGTTCAAGTTTTTTCTTTTTTTCTTCTTTTTTTATTTTTTTATTTTTTATTTTTAAATGTATAAGAGTACACTTATCTCGTCTAGAGTACTTTTGACGAGTTTATAAACAATTGCCTTTCAAGGCTTATTTCTTAAGGGTTTTTGGACGGTGGTCGTCCACCCTTTAATGTCTAATGAATGTTTATTTTCGATTATCATTATTGTTGTTCCATGGACGAGTTTGCGCATTTTTATTTTTTATTCAGTTGCCTTTTAAGCAATGTTCCCAAGTGTTGGGTGATCGTTTACACGATTCCCTTATGGACGACTCGCTTAGGACGATGATGGTCATTTTGCCTGCCCTTTAGGCGATTATTACTCGTATTTTTGCGAGTTCACAACGTCTTGACCATATGCTCGTCGTTGGAATGCCATGCGTCTTGACTATATGCTCGTTGTTGGAATACCATGCGTTAATGCCTACTTTCTTTCTTAGACAAGTGGGCCTTGGCCTTTTTTTATTTATTCATTTAAAGGAAATCTTGGACGAGCATGCCTTAGCATTTTTCTCTTTGCCTTATCCCTTTTTTTTAAAGGAAAGCTTGGACGAGCATGTCTTAGCATTTTTCTCTTTGCTTTATCCTCATTTAAAGGAAGTCTTGGACGAGTTTGCCTCTGTCCAAAGATTTTACTTGTCTTAGGCTTTTACCTTGTCCGTGGGTATTATTATGGAAACTGGAATTCAAATACATAAGAAATCCAAACCATATTATTACATGAACATTGTTCACAAATGCGGCACATGCTTATAAGCTAGTGCCTTATTAAGATACTTAAGTACAAAGCCTCGTCTTTCATAAGCTGGTCTGTAAGTAGTGCAAAAGTTTAAGAACTAGTGCACTTTTATTCATAACACACCATAATAGTAGTAAAAGGAAAAGTAAATATAAGCAAACATGCAAATCATAGCTGTAATTTTGCCACTGACTTCCCTCGTCCCTACTCATCACTAATAATACCTTCTCAGGTATTTCACGTTCCAGGGATGCTTTAACTTCCGCCCGTCCAGGGCTTCCAGGTAGTAGGACCCCTGCCTCTTGCAGTTGATTATCCTGTAGGGTCCTTCCCAATTGAGTCCCAGTTTTCCATGAGTTAGGTTCCTGGTCGCCAAAGAGACCCTTTTGAGGACAAGGTCCCCCACACCGAACTGTCTGGGTTTTACCATGGCATCATGCTGTCTGGCCATGAGATTTTTGTACCTTGCCGTCCTTTGCTCCGCATCCATTCTTACCTCGTCAATAAGATCGAGGTCAAGGCGAAGTTGTTCCTTGTTGTCTTTCTCTTGGTACTCCCTCACTCAGTGACTTGCCATATGGACCTCCACTGATATGACAGCTTCACTCCCATAGGCTAGTTTAAAAGGGGTCTCTCCTATCGGAATTCGTGCAGTCGTCCTATAGGCCCAATGAACACCTGGTAGCTCGTCTGGCCATATCCCTTTTGCCCCCTCGAGCCGAGTCTTGATGATTTTCAGCAGGGATCGGTTTGCTACTTTTGCTTGTCTATTTGCCTGTGGATGGGAGGGTGAAGAATAGTGATTCTTGATCCCAAAATGATTGCAAAAGTCCCTGAAGGGTGTGTTGTCAAATTGACGTTTGTTGTCAGATACTAATACCCTGGGTACTCCGAACCTACATAGGATATTCTTCCATACAAAATTTTTCACATTCTGCTGAGTGATTGCTGCAAGAGACTCGGCTTCTACCCACTTGGTAAAGTAATCTATTCCTACCACCAAAAACTTCATCTGTCAAATTCCCATGGGGAAAAGGCCTAGGATATCCAGTCCCCATTGTGCGAAGGGCCATGGGGCCATCATTGGGGTCTGGTACTCTGACGGCTGTCTAGGCACATTGCTATAGCGCTGGCATTGGTCACATACCTTGACATAAGCTTTAGCATCTGCCTGCATTGTAGGCCAATAGTAGCCGGCACGGACGATTTTATGGACTAGCGACCTTGCTCCTGAATGATTTCCACACGATCCTTCGTGAACTTCCCTTAGAACATAGTTTGATTCGTTAGGAGCCAAGCATCTTAAGTAAGGTTGGGAAAAACCTCGCTTGTACAACACTTCATTTATGAGGACATACTTGGCCGACCTGACCCTTAACTTTCTCGCTTCATCCTTGTCTTTTGGAAGCCTTCCATCTTTGAGGTAAATCATTATCGGACTCATCCAATTCTCTCCTCCTCCTATCTGCTGTATGTCAGGGATGTCTATGCTCGGCATATATTGGATGTTGTCAAACTCGTCTTTGACCCCTGCCGAAGCGGCTTTCGCCAAGGCGTCTGCTTCCACACTCTCCTCCCTGGGAAGTTGAATAAAACTTATGGCTGAAAATTTTCGTGCAAGGCGTTTCACTTTGTTAAGATATTTCTTCATTCGATCTTCCTTAACATCACACATCCCATTCACTTGGTTAATGACCAGTTGAGAGTCTCCTCTGATTGTTAACGACTCTGCCCCCAAGGACTTGGCTAATTCCAATCCCTTGAGTAGAGCCTCGTACTCAGCCTCGTTGTTGGTAGTTTAATACTGTAGACGGGCCGCGTACTCCAGCCTATCACCCTCAGGGGACTTCAGTACAATTCCAATCCCTCCTGCATACAGTGTGGACGATCCGTCTACATTAACCACCCATATTTCATTTCCTTCGTCCTTGTTCAGGTCGTCCTGGCTGGGGGTGAATTCTGTGATGAAATCTACCAACGCCTGCGCCTTTATCGTACTCATTGGGAGGTATTTGACATCAAATTCGTTGAGCTCAACGGCCCACTGTACTAGCCGTCTAGCAGCTTCCAACTTGCTCATTGCCTTTTTTATGGGATGGTCTGTTAGGACGTTGATGACGTGTGCCTAAAAATAATGTCTCAGCTTCCTGGAAGCCGTGATTAATGCGAAGGCTAGTTTCTCCATCATCGGGTATCGTCCTTCTGCCCCTCTCATCGCGTGGCTTATGTAATAGACCGGTTTCTGGATTCTCCCCTCTTTTCTGACTAACGCTGAGCTTACTGCATGTGGGGACACTGCCAAGTACAAGTACAACTCTTCCCCAGGTACAGACGGACTCAACAGTGGCGTCGTCATGAGATACGTCTTCAAGTCTTGGAAGGCCTGTTGGCACTCGTCCGTCCATTCAAAAGCCTTCCTAAGGACTTTAAAGAATGGTAAACATTTTTCAGTAGCTTTCGATACAAACCTGTTGAGGGCGGCGACTCTTCCAGTAAGAGACTGGACTTCCTTGATATTTTTCGGTGGCTCCATGTTCAGTATTGCCTGGATTTTATCCGGATTCGCCTCAATTCCCCTGTGTGACACCATAAACCCCAAGAATTTCCCCGATGAAACCCCGAAAGCACACTTGCTCGGATTTAATTTCATGTTGTACCATCGCAACGTATCAAAAGTCTCTTGAAGGTCGTCCAAATGTTTATCCTCATCCTGGCTCTTCACCAGCATGTCGTCCACATAAACCTCCACATTTTGCCCGATTTAAGGACGGAACATATGGTTAACCAGCCTTTGGTAGGTCGCCCCTGCATTCTTCAAACCGAAGGGCATTACCTTGTAGCAATACAACCCTTGGCTCGTGATGAATGAGGTCTTCTCCTGATCCACTTCATCCATCTGTATCTGGTTATAACCCGAGAAAGCGTCCATGAAGCTAAGTATCCTGTGATCTGCCGTTGAGTCCACTAACTGGTCAATGCGTGGCAATGGGTAGCTATCCTTGGGGCAAGCTTTGTTTAGATCAGTGAAGTCCACGCACATTCGCCACTTGCCATTAGCTTTCTTGACCATGACCACGTTCGCCAACCAATCTGGGTAATGAACTTCTCGGATGAACTTCGCGGCGACCAACTTCTGCACCTCTTCCTTAATGGCATTGTCTCGCTCGGGAGTGAAAACTCTTTTCTTCTGACGCACTGGTTTCGAATAGGGACACACGTTTAGGCTATGGGTAATGATGCTCGGATCAATGCCAGGCATATCCTCATGACTCCATGCAAAGACATCGAGGCTTTTCTTCAGAAATCGAATCAAAGTGTGCTTTGCCCCCTCTTCCATGCTCGCCCCAATTCTAGTAGACTTCTCGGGGTGGTTATCGTCCAAAGGGACGTCTTCTAATGCTTCAGTGGGCTCCGCCATAATCCTTCTCCCGTCTATACTCATTGCCTGCATGTGCTCATCCATGGCCAGCATAGCTAAGTTAGCCTACTCCGTGCTCGGTTGGAAATTTGATGGACAGGTGGTAGGTAGAGGTTACCGCTTTCCAGCTATTCAAAGTTGGCTTCCCAATAATTGCATTATATGACGATTCACAATCAACAACGAGGAAACTTACCTCCGTGGTTATTTGTTGCGGATACGTTCCAACGACCATTGGTAACGTGATGGTGCCCACAGGTTGCACCTTCATTCCTCTGAATCCTACTAACGGCGAGTTCACTGGTCAAAGCTGATCTCGTCCTAGCCTCATTTGTTGGAACGCGGGGTAGTAGAGAATGTCTGCAGAGCTTCCATTGTCTATCAATACCCTCCTAGTCATGTAGTCAGAGATGAGTAAGGTGATGACTATCGCGTCATCGTGTGGGTGGTGAAGTCGTCCTGCCTCCTCATCCGTGAACGTAACAGCCTGTTGGTCTACTTCCCTCGTCTTAGGAGGTCGTCCAGACAGTTGGATGTTCTGCACCACCTTCAGGTATGTATTCCTTGACTTGGACGACTGCACCGTCGAGTTTCCTCCTATAATTACCCATATCTCTCCTAGTGGGGGGCGTGATGATTCTTCCACCTTGGCCTTCATTTTCTCATCTCTCTGGTCTCGTCCAAGGAAGTTCCTCAATTTTCCTTGTCTAATGAGATTTTCTATCTGCTACTTCAAGTCAAAGCACTCGTCCGTATCATGCCCATGGTCCCTGTGAAAGTGACAATACTTGCTCCTATTACGCTTGTTGGGGTCTCCCTTCATTTTGTCCAGCCACTTCAAGGACGGATCATCATTGATCTGCATAAGAACCTACTCTAGTGGCATAGTCAGGGGCGTGTATTGCTGATTCCTCACGGAGGAACTGGCCTTCTTACCATCCTTATCTTTTCTCTCGTCTACCCGAGCTTTCTTTGGATGAGGTCCTCAATCCGAATAATTGGTGACCCACTTCTGAACGTTCTGCCCTTTTTCTTTTCTTGGCTATGATAGCGTCCTCAGCGTTCATAAAATTCTGGGCCGAATGGACGAAATCGGCCATGGTCTGTGGTTCCTGCTCGTAGAGCTTATGAATGAACAAGTCGGAATTGACCCCATTGTGGAAAGCGGCCAGTAATAACTTGTCATCCATCTCGTCCACCGTCAGGGCCTCCCTATTAAACCGGGTGATAAAGGATCGCAAACTCTTATTTTCCCCTTGCTCTATGGTCAGTAGGCTGGAGGAGGAACGCTTGTGACGCTGTCCTCCAATGAAATTGTTGACAAACAACTTAGTCAACTGTTCAAAGGATCCCACCGAGTTTGGGGGTATCTTACCGAACCACACTCGCGCTGGTCCCTTAAGTGTGGTGGGAAAAGCTCTGCACATAATCTCGTTTGGGACTCCTTGTAGGTGCATGGTCGTCTTGAAAGTTGCAATATGATTGCAAGGGTCGCGATTTCCATCATACGAGTCCAGAGAAGGCATTTTGAACTTTGGAGGTAGTGGGTGACTGCTTATGGAAGTCGTGAAGGGGGAGTCCATTCGGTGAACCATATCATCCACTGGGTTCGCTCGCCTCATGTTTTCCCTTATTTCATCCATGGCTTTTCTCATCTGGTCCATCTCCTTTTCCAAGTGTGGCACCCTTCTTAAAGCGGTACCCCCTGTTTGATCTTCGGACTCGACATTTTCTCCTCCACCTTCCCGACTCGGTGCTCGCCTATCCACGTGCCCATCTTGGCACTGCCTCCTGAGGTTGATCTCCCTATTCAACTCCTGGTTTTGACGTGTCAGTTCTGCCATAGCGGCGGCCATGGATTGTATATGTTGAATGGAGGGTGGTTGCACGACAAGCGCTGACCTGCGATCGCGAAGGGGGTTGCTAGAAGCATCCCTACTCTCCTGGTGGCCTGGGCTTGTAGCCCTTGATCTTGTTCGAACCATTCAACCTTTTGTCTGGGAAAGGCTTATTGTTGAAAATAGAACAAATAACCGAATGAAAAGAACACTGTTCTTCCCACAGACGGCGCCAACTGATGATGCAAAGAAGATCAGTAGGCTGGATGCTTCAGACTTGAAAGGACCACTTGCTCTCTCTGCGGCCTGAAGAAAAAAGAGAAGCGAATCAAAGGTGACTGGGGCTGCCGGCCAAAAACCCTCCGATGGCAAAGTTAGTTTTTCTCTCTATATTTTTGGAGTTCCAACTTTTTTGGAGTAAAATTCACATACCTTTGCCTTGTCTGAATCAGTCTTTATATAGTGCCTTCATAGACGGTTATTGAAATTGGAACCTCCCCTGGATTCGAGGAGGCGCAAGGGTCAAATGTAACTCCCATAACCGTTTAGGAGTTATTGCTTCTATTTCACAACGGATACCTGACAGTTATGCGTGGGATAAGGAATTATCACATTATATTCGGAGATTTTCCTAAGTATGATACTCTTGTCCTGGAATTCCTTAGTTGAGTATACTTTGGCACTTGCGCAGGGGTTGTCTCGTCTGACAGACAAACTCCTTCAAGACGAGGTTGTCCGCGCTCTGGACGAGCGCCTATTCTCTGGTGGTGCTTATCTCGTCCAGAGCTCTTCTTGCTTGGACGAGGTAGTTGCAGGTAGGTTCCAAAGGGTGTTTACGATTCCAGACGGGTTACGGACGACTTTTATGGACGACTTGGAGATAGGCAAAATCAGTACCCTATCAATTACCATAGTCAAGGAGGAGTTTTCGCATCCATAGAATTTGGGTGCAACAGCTACCAACAACAATGTATTCAACCTCCGGAATGGACAACAAGATGGAATTCTACTTTTTACTCATCTAGGACACATGATTATTACCAATATAAAAACAACTCCTGAATAACCCTGTTCTTTCTTTCTACTACACCATTCTGCTAAGGAGTAATAGGAGTAAAGAATTCTTAAGATATACCTGATCTAGTGCAAAAGGACTCCATGTACGAGTTATCAAATTCTTAACCGTGATTACTTTGAATTCAATCAATCTTTAAGCTCTTCTCATTTTGTAATCTTGTGCTCAAGGTTTCGAAGTGCTCAAGAGCATCTGATTTGGATCTTAAAAGAATGATCCAAGAGTACCTAGTGAAGTCATCTACCACAACCATGATATATCTCTTCCCACCAAGAGACTCGATTTGAGTTGGACCCATGAAATTAGATGTAGCAGCTCTAATGGTCTAGATGTAGCGGATGTCTAAGTGCTTAGATGTTTAGCTTTTGTCTGTTTCCTAAGCTGGCACGGTCCACACACAACATTGGTCACTCTACTGAGCTTTGGCATCCTTAACACTGATTCATGCTTAGATACAATTGAAAGATGTTTGTAATTAGCATGTCTCATCCTTTGGTGCCATAGATCTTCATTTGGCAAATCAATACTGATAGGGTACTGATTTTTCCTATCTCCAAGTCGTCCGTAACCCGTCTGGAATCGTAAACACCTTTTGGAACCTACCTGTAACTACCTCGTCCAAGCAAGAAGAGCTCTGGACGAGATAAGCACCACCAGAGAATAGGCGCTCGTCTAGAGCGCGGACAACCTCGTCTTGAAGGAGTTTGTCTGCCAGACGAGACAGCCCCTGCGCAAGTGCCAAAGTATACGCAACTAAGGAATTCCAGGACGAGAGTATCATACTTAGGAAAATCTCCGAATATAATGTGATAATTCCTTATCCCACGCATAACTATCAGGTATCTGTTGTGAAATAGAAGCAATAACTCCTAAACGGTTATGGGAGTTACATTTGACCCTTACGCCTCCTTGAATCCAGAGGAGGTTCCAATTTCGATAACCGTCTATGAAGGCACTATATAAAGACAGATTCAGACAAGGCAAAGGTATGTGAATTTTACTCCAAAAAAGTTGGAACTCCAAAAATATAGAGAGAAAAACTAACTTTGCCATCGGAGGGTTTTTGGCCGGCAGCCCCAGTCACCTTTGATTCGCTTCTCTTTTTTCTTCAGGCCGCAGAGAGAGCAAGTGGTCCTTTCAAGTCCGAAGCATCCAGCCTACTGATCTTCTTTGCATCATCTGTAATCGTTAAGATCACCTCACTATCTACTGTGCAATACCAGTGCCATCAATATCTCTAAAAATTCGGTTCAACATTCTCGAACTAAACACATAGAGATTCAGCATCACTTCATTTGTGAGCTTGTTGAAGATGGTACACTTAGTCTTGAGTTCAATCACACTGATGATCAGAATGTTGATTTGTTCACTAAACCTCTTGATAGAAAACAGTTTGAATTCCTTCTCCATGAAATGATCTTCTCTTCTCCTCCTCCTTCCTTATGCATTTGCATCAAGTTTTTATGCATTGTTTTGCTTAACATGTTTTTGTTTGTTTGTTTTCAGTTTTGCTTTATTTTGCTTTTTTCATAAAAATAAAAAATTGAAAAATCAGAAAAATTCAAAAACAGTGTGTGTTTATGTACATTGGTACTTGTGTACCTTGAATGACCATTGAAACAAAGATTTCTAAACTTTGTATCTCTTGTAGCTTAAATGAGCATCTCTATGCACAATTGAGCAAGTGAGCTTTTTGGATTGTGTTTGTGATGAGTAAGACTAAGTAATCTCTTGTACTTAACACTCGTATCACATTTTTTGACGAGAAGGACTAAAAAATCCTAAGAGAAAGGCATAAATAACCATCTCACCACTGTTGTCCGCCAATCATGAAATAACATTTGTATGCTTCGGCATAGCAAAAGTGCAATGTCAAAAGCTTAACATAATTGGGTATTTCTTTTCTCTCCCTTATATGCCCATGCGTGATATGCTTGATAAAAGAAAAATATGCAAAGAAAAATTAAAGCAAAAAGAATCAAAATGCTTTATATATGATTGTAAGCTTATATATGATTGCAAGCATGTCTTCTAGGAGATGTGGGAGTTATAGGATGTACCTCAAAGGTGATAGTCCCCATCAAGCAGTTATGATTGTGTGTTAGTTAAATGAATTTGCTCATAACCCAAATCATCATAACATGTAGACACTCATGCAATCTTGCGATGTTTTTCACACACAACACGCAATATTCTTTAATACTTTTGATACATGTGCAGGTACAATGTGATTTGGCCATCACATGGTTTACATGTGTAAATGTATGCTCACTAAATTGTCTGGACTTGTTTTTGGAATGTAAAATTGGTTAGACTTGTTTAGTGTGTGTGTGTGTGTGTGTGTTTGGATCTATGTGCTTAACATTTTTTTTGGAGATGATATTGAGAGCATAGAATGCTTGATTGCATTCATGTCTGTGTTTTTCTCTTCTTTGAAAAATAGTTTTTAAGCAATCTCAACAGCTGCTAGACACCTCTTGACAGCTAGGCTATCTATTGAGCTCTTTACATTCTTTTCATCAAAATCTTGATAGCTTCTCGACCTAGTGAGAGAGTTTCTGTCTCCTCGATAGATGCTTGATAGCTTCTAGATCGATCAAGCCTCTTTTGTAATGGACACCTCTAGATAGCTTCTCAATAGCTATATCTGTTGAACTATAAATCTCGACACCTCTCAATACCTCTTGATTTGTCAAGAATTATGGACTTCTATATATAGGGTTAGCGTGATTTCTCCCTCATTTCTCTTGATCTCTCTTGATCCTTTCTGACTTCTCACCTTCCTAAACACCTCTCTCTCGCTCCAAACCTCTTCCCCAAGTATTTTACGGTCTCAAGATCTCTTCTTTTCTCTAGTATGATTCTTTCTCATTCATTTCTCCATGCATTTCATCTTTTGTGACCTAACTTTTGGGGGTTTTGTTGAAAAATTTGGGGTTTTTCAAAATTGATGAGTTTTTGGCAAAATTTTGGGATGTTTTTTTCTTTAAAAGTTCCTAATTGTTAATGCATTGCATCTTATTTGAATTATAACAATGTTTCATGCATTATAAATGTGTGATATATGTATTTGTTAGGTTCTAAGACCTTTAGGTTTAAATGTATTAGAACACTAATTTGTAATGTTGGCAAACCATTATCAAAACGTTTTAGTCTTGTTTAGACTGCTCAAAGTATGTGTCTTTTATGTAAAGTTGGAATCGAGTTGCTGTAGAATTCACTATGCAATTCTGCCTAGCTCAATCGATGGAGAATTAGACTCGACCGATCAAAAATTGTGCAGATTGTTTTTCTACAGAATCTTCCAAGTTAGCCCAAGCTCGTGTTACATGTAGGGTTTTATGTTTTGCCCTAGGTATAAAAGGGACAACCCCAGCCACGTTTTTTGAGGTTGTTGATGTTGTGTGTGTGAATCTTCTGTGAGATCTAGAGGTGTTTGTCTTCACACATACTTAGGGTTATCAAGGATCAAGATTATGTCAAGAACTTGATGATCATTTAGTTGCTGCATTAAGAGCTTAAAGATAACAAGAGGGAGTGCTTGTGCTTACTGGGAATCCAAGAAAGAAGTAGTCCATGGACTCAGAGCTATCACATGGTCGTGGTAGTAAGTTTCCTACTCGAGGTAGTAATAGGATGTTAATGGTCTTAGTCACTATTGTGTAAACTTCAATTCTTTCATAGTAGATTCAGTTTTACCTTGAGGATAGCTAGGTTAAATCCTCCCGAGGTTTTTTACCAGTTTGGTTTTCCTAGGTCATCATATCATTGTGTTATTTATTTTTCCACTGCTTTGCATGATATGATTGTTTTATGTTAACCTAGATTTGCATAATTTATCTAAGTTAATAACTTGGCTAAATAACTAGGTTAAACTGGTTGTTTTAAGGGGTCTAAAAATGTACAGTATTGAATGCATGTGTGCTGGTAGGATTGGATTGGGCTGAACCCATAATGTTTTTACTTTTGCATGTAACATGTTCATGCATTTTTCATTCCTACGTACCTTCATTTCTCTATATTCTTATATCAATTTGTGTAGGTCTTTTCTGCGTGTTTCTTTCTCTCTCTCTCTCTCTCTTTTCTTTCGTTAGTTAATCTACGACACCTAAGTGAAAATCTACTCTGTCTCGGAACCCTCTTTGTTCTGGGGCATTTTCCTCTGATCCTACTCATTCACATGTTAGGTTCCATGATGATAAAGGCTGTAAGGACTTTTCGGAGAACTTTTCCCGACGAGGCATTCATTAGGAACTCCAAGTCATCCTATCTGATTTTTTCGATACTGACCTTTTCACTGTCATTCACAGTAGGGGTTGGGAGTCACTGTGTGGCATCCCAGTCACGTGCCCTTTCATGATCATACAAGTTTTACTCCAATATGCACGAATTTGATTATTCTGTACCTCTTTTTGTCACTCACGTTCGAGGTACGCGCATTGTAGTCACTCCGGATATTGTGTCCGAGGTGCTACATGTCCTGAGGGTAGCACATCCTAACTACCCCGGCTGTGATCGTCTTAGGACTGTGTCTAAAGAAGAACTCATGTCTCTATTTTGTGAGACACTTTCTTTTTGGGGTGACCGTCAAAACACCCCTTTGCTTAAGGTCCATGATTCCTTAACATGGTGATGACATTCATTCTTCATCCATTGTCTCACTATAACTCTATCACAGAGCCTCGTGCTCAATTTTTGTTATCCTTCTTAGAGCACATTTCTATTGACTTCCCTTCTCACTTTATTTTATCCCTCATAGATGTCTATAGGAATACGATGACCTATGATAAGCTCATTTTTCCTTCGGCTATCACATGAATCATTCGCCATTTTTTTTGTCTCCTATCCCAAGTCTCCTCATTTTACAGTTATGTGTGCTATAGACGTTGCTACCGTTAAATGGAGCGAGGCACAGCTTCGACCGAGGCGGCGACGGACTGAGATAGTGACACCTCCGGCTTCTTCAGCTCCATCCAGATCTGTTCCTTCTTTTTCTGTGGGCGGTGTGACTCTTGATGAGATCACGACGCAATTTCAACGCATGGATGCTCGCCTTCACACTCTCAACGATGAGTTGTGTCAAGTGAACACCCGTGTTGGTCATATTATATAATGACAGGCTTGCCTTGGTGGCTTCGTTGAGTCTCCTAATCCTTCCCCATAGACTTCTGAGAATGAGGATGATGATGGTGACTCTATTGGTGATGATGCTGAGGATGAGGATGCTAGCTCTTCCAGTGTTAGTGAGATGACTGCTTGAGTTACTTGCCCTTTGTCATTCATGAAAAAAAGGGGGAGTAGTTTTGGGATATGAGAGTAGTCATGTAATTAGGTGGAGAGTTAGTACATAGGAGATTTTTGTTAGGGTGAGTGTTTATATTGATTGAGGGATGTAGTGAGGACTTATGTATCTTTTCTTTTCTTTATCTTTTAGATACTTTGTTCATGTACCGTTGGTCTTGTGACCACTTTGTGATAGCAAATCTTGTATTCATTATTGATATATATATATATATATATATATATATATATATATATATATATATATATATATATGATGAGGTTGTTATTACATTTCTTTCACCTATCTCTTCATATGTTGTTTCTTTTCTCTCTTTATGCACATGCTTCTTATATTTTGTTTGCAATCTTTTTATTTCTGTCTCACACTAAAATGGTGTGATGAGTTTTGTTTAAAGTGTGTCAGAAATACTGGTTGTCATAGTCTTCTTCCCATGTACTCTCTTCTTGCAAAATTTTTCAAGAGTTTGTGTTGGGATAGATTTTATTGTATTCAACAAGTGAGTGTGAGTTAAGTGATTTATGGCTTTTCTCATATGTTCATGTGTTGGTTGTGGTTTTGTCACGGATTGCCAAAGGGGGATATTGTTAGGACATATGCAATTCATGTTAGGAACATATGTCATCATGTATTGGCTAATCCTTTGACAAAATGCACTTTACTTGCAATTGGGTAAATCTAAGATGTGTTTAATGCTTCAAGGAACAAGGTTTCAAGTTCCAGTGTTAAAGTCATGCAAGTTTGTCCAAGAATCAAGTGATGAAGTGCTGGATTTTAAATCTCGACAGCTAGTATCTATCGAGGTTTAATAAGCCTTTTAAGCCCGAAGCTCGACAGCTGCTCGATAGAGAGGGTATCTATCGAGATTTAAGAAAGTCAGTTTTTCAGTTCTGATTTTCATCCAATCCATGAATAGATGTTTGGGCTTTGTTTTCTCATAACCCTAAACATATATAAGGATTTTTTTAAGGACCGTCATAGTGGATGCACATCAATGCAAAGGTTTTTCACAAGTTCATCTTTTTCTTGAAGAAGCTATTGTGTTTGTACATTATAGGGTTTTGTGACCAAGGAGCTTCGTGATCTTCATCGTGTGATGAACTGAAGAATTTTGCAGACAACATCCTTCTCAAGTTGGTGATTAAGTCACATACTGGGATTCATGCATCTATTGGTTAGTCACATACTGGGAGCCGTGCATTAAAAGGAAAGATTGTCACTACAGAACAAGTCCAATTGAGTATTGGGGTTAGGGTTCAACTATAGGTTCGTATAAGGTACTGGGATTCCTTTACTTGTAATTGCTTGTTGTGATAATAGTGAATTCTCGGGAGTTGTGACCTTAAATCACCCAGTGGGGTTTTTTGCTTTGGAGGTTTTCCCCATTCGTAAACAAATCACCATGTCAACTTTAATTTCTGCTACATTTTATTTTAGTTGGTGATTTGTTTATGCTACCATATGGATTGTAAGTTAATTTGATTAATTAATAAACTTGGCTAATTAATAAATTAATTCATCACAAGGGGTCAATATATTCTTGGCCTATCAATTGAAGCAATTCCTATATCAACCCAACAGACAGGGTAGATAGGCAGGGTCGGGAGCTTTGAGAGATACTTCTATAAGACAACCTTTAGGTACAATTAGTGTCATTCTTGCTACTCTAGAAAGGACTGGTTCTCAGCCGTTGAAGAGGGTGTTGTTAGATCAGGCCACTGGCGCAGAGATCATGTACCACAACCTATTTAAGGGGCTGAAGCTGAGGGCCAAGGACTTGGCCTACTATGAACCCCATCTAATAAGGTTTGATGGGAAGATTGTCTTTCTGAACGGCCAAATCAGGCTACCTGTTTAGACAGGGTTAGCAGTCATGGAAGTAAACTACATCGTGGTACATACATACTCCCCCTATAGTGCTAATGGGGTAAGACCTTAGCCCCACGCTGCACTTGAAGGTGGAGTATCCGTCAGGGGATCAGGTCAAGGAGCTGGTTTGAAGTCAGTCTATGGGAGGTAGTGCTTGATGGCTGCAATTAGACATCCGGCTAGAGGTGAGTCCTTGACTGTTGCTAAGTAGGGTTTATAACAATCAAAGGTGTCTGTGTGGTCTGCGGACATGGTGGTAGAAGAGGCAAGGTGTGAGTTGTTGGAAAAAGTTTTTATTGGTGATGATGAGGGTAAGTTCTTCCAGGTTGGAGTTCAGTTCCCTCCTTAGGAGAAGGATGAGGTATGAGGATTTCTGAGGAGAAATATTGATGTGATTGCATGGAGTGCTTACAAAGCTCCTGGGGTTGACCCAAATTTTATTTGCCATCATCTAAACGTCAATCCCTCCATTAACCCCAAAAAGCAACCACCTCAGCGCTTATCTAAGGAACATTCTGATGCTGTCGAGGAGGTGGTTAAGCTTAAATTGGTCGGCGCCATAAAGGAGGTCTTTTACCCTAAGTGATTAGCCAATACAGTGGTGGTAAGGAAGAAAAGTGGAAAGTGTGAGTATGTGTAGACTTCATGGATTTGAATAAAGCTTGCCCAAGGGATCCCTTTCCCATGTCTCAAATAGACCAATTAGTGGATTCAACTGGAGGCCATCCTCAAATGAGCTTCTTGGATGCTTTCCAAGGATATCATCAGATACCATTAGCTCTAGATGATCAAGAAAAAATTGCCTTCGTTACGCCTACTGGGAATTATCATTACAAAGTGATGCCCTTTGAAAAATGCAGGGTCTACTTATCAGAGGATGATTACCAAGAAGTTTGAATCATAACTAGGCAAAAATATTGAGGTCTACATAGATGATATGGTGGTAAAGAGTAAAGTGGAGTCTGAGCACGTAAATGACCTCAGGAATATTTTTGAGATACTGAGGAAACACAAATTGCACCTTAATGCTTCTAAGTGTTCTTTCGACATCGGCTCTGGCAAGTTTCGGGGTTATATGGTCACTCATCATGGAATCGAGGTCAACCTTGATCAGATTAGAACAATAAAAAATCTACGACCTCCTTGGAATCCCAAAGAGGTCCAGAAGTTTATAGGAATGACTGCTGCTTTGAATAGATTCATTTCTCGTTCAGCAAACAAGTGTAGGCCCTTCTTCTAATTGTTGCATAAGTGGAAGGGATTTTAATGGACCGAAGAGTGTGCCCTGGCCTTCCAGCAGTTAAAGGAATACCTTTCTCGACCACCTATTATGTCCAGCCCTGAGGAAGAGGAAGTTCAATTTGCTTACGTTGTTGTATCCTTCCAAGCAATAAGCTTAGTACTGATACAAGTTAACAATGGAGTGCGGACTCCAGTTTATTATGTGAGCAAGCCATTGCATGAAGCAGAGGTTTGATACCTACCACTGGAGAAGGCCATTTTGGCAGTGGTGCATGCTACACGTAAGCTCGCTCATTACTTCCAAGCCCACACAGTTGTGGTTTTAATCCAACTTCCTCTTCAATCCCTACTTCGGAGCGCTGACTACATAGGAAGGATTGCCAAATAGGGTACGATCCTAGGGGCTTTTAAAATCAAGTATATACCTCGTACCTCTATTAAAGGTCAGGTCCTTGCTGATTTGGGGGCTGAGTTTACTAAATCTCCACTAGAAGAGGAGGGAGAAAAGCAGAACATGGATGGAAAATCAGTTTGGACGGTGTCTTTACAAGAACCTCTAACTTGGAGGGTATACGTTGATGGTGTAGCTAATCAAAGAGGATCTGGAGTGGGGCTAGTTTTAGTATCTCCTAAGAAGATCATTATTGAGAAATCCTTGAGGTTGGGCTTCTCAGCCAGGAACAATGAGGCCGAGTATGAGGCTTTGCTGGTTGGGATGGATATGGTTCAAAAAATGGGAGGAAGAACAGTAGAGGTATTTTTAGATTCAAGGTTTGTTGTTGGCCAGGTAAATGGGGAATTAAAAGCTAGGGATTTGAGGATGCAAGGATATTTGAGTCAAGCTAGGCACCTACAATCAGGGTTTGAGTCTTTCGTCTTATAGCAAATCCCTAGAAACAGAAACATTCTCTTGCCACTCTCACAACCTCCTCGGCACAGAGCTTACCTCGGGTTATCCTGGGCAAGGATTTATGTAAGCCCACTGAGATGAAATGAGAGATGGCTCAGATTTATCAAATTAGGGTAGGGCCTAGTTTGATGGATCCGATTGTGCTGTTCCTTAAGGATGACCTCTTGCTAGAGGAGAAGGGGAAGGCCAATAAAGTTTGGAGAAAAGCTCTTCGGTTTTAGTTGTCTGAGGATTAGAAGTTGTACAAGCGCTCTATCTCTGGACCATATTTGTTATGCATCCATCCTGAAGTAGTAGAACCACTCCAAGAAGAGCTACATGAGGGGATTTGTGGAAGTCATACGGGAGGCAAATCATTGTCTCACTGGGCCCTCACTCAGGGATATTGGTGGCCAAATATGCAAAAGGGAGCACAAGAATATGTGAAGAAGTGTGACCAATGCCAAGGATTTGCTCCAAACATTCATCAACCAAGGGGTGTGCTTAACCCTCTGTCTACTCCCTGGCCTTTTGCTCAATGGGACTTGGATATTGTAGGGCCCTTTTCCCTAAAGTAGCAGTAAATAGGAGGTGGCTTTTGGTTGGCATTAACTAGTTCACCAAGTGCGTTGAAGAGAAGCCACTGGCAAATATTAGAGACATGGATGCTAAGAGGTTTGTATGGAAGAATATTGTCACTCGATTTGGGATTCCTCATACCCTCATCTCAGACAATGGTCTTCAGTTTGATAGCAAAGCTTTCAGAAGGTACTATTAAGAATTGGGTATCAAGAATAGGTACTCAACTTTGGCTTATCCACAAGGGAATGGATAGGCTGAGGCTGTCAATAAAGTCATAGTGAATGGACTCAAAAAGAGGTTGGATGATGCAAAGGGTAAATAGTTGGAAAAGCTGCCACATGTTCTTTGGACATATCAGACTACCCATCGTAGGTCCACAGGTGAAACTCCCTTTTCAATGACTTATAGGGCCGAGGTTATGATTCCTCTAAAGACTAGATTTCCAACGCCGAGGACAAGCTTATTCGCTCCAAACAACAATGACAACCTACTAGAAAAGAGCCTGGATTTAATTAAAGAACGGAGAGAAAATGTCATTGTTCAATTAGCATATTATCAACAGAAACTCAAACAGGGGTATGACTCAAGTGTAAAGTTAAGATTGTTAGCCCCTAATGACTAGGTATTAAGGAAGGTTGTGGGAACTGCAAAAAACATAGCATGTGGAAAGTTGGGGGCCAATTGGGAAGGATCATATCTTATCACCTTGGTAGCTGGTATAGGTGCATACTTCCTAGAAGATCTAGAAGAAAATTTTGTACCATGCTCCTGGAATATAAATAACCTATGAATGTATTATTATAAATGAAAGGCAACTCTGCCATGTTTTTATTTGTGATGTTATGTGTCATCTTGATTACTTATTTAAGTATTAAACAAAACCTGGTCATGCCTGGCTTCTCGAACCACATACCTTGGGTAAATTAATACTCTTCATTACTTGTTTGAATATTAAACAGAACCTCGGTTATGTCCGGCTCCTCGAACCACATACCTTGGGTAAATTAATATTTTTGGCTACTTGTCTGAATATTAAACAAAACCTTGGCCATGCCTGGCTCCTCGGACTACATACCTTGAGTAAATTAATATTCTTGATTACTTGTTTAAATATTAAATAGAACCTCGGTCATGCCTGGCTCCTCGGATCACATACCTTGGGTAAATTAATATTTTTGGCTACTTGTCTGAATATTAAATAGAACCTTAGTCATGCTTGGCTCTTCGGACCACATACCTTGGGTAAATTAATATTCTTGTTTACTTGTTTAAGTATTAAATAGAACCTCAGTAATGCCTGGCTCCTCGAACCACATACCTTGGGTAAATTAATACTCTTCATTACTTGTTTGAATATTAAACAGAACCTTGGTCATGTCAGGATCCTTGGACCACATACCTTGGGTAAGTTAATATTCTTGGCTACTTGTTTAAGTATTAAACAGAACCTTGATCATGCCTAGCTCCTCGGACCACATACCTTGGATAAATTAATATTCTTTATTATTTGTGTAAGTGTTAAACAGAACCTTGGTTATGTCTAGTTCCTTGGACCACATGCCTTGGGTAAATTAGCATTGCTAAGCATCTAACTAAGTCTTAAGCAGAACCATGGCCATTTCTGGTTCCTCATACCACATGCCTTGAGTAAATTAATATTTCTTTGATTATGAGAATACTAAACAAAACCTTGGCCATGTTAGGCTCCTTAAATCACATGCCTTGGGTAAATTAGTAACCAGCCTAGCTATGGTGAATAACCAAGACTCTCATTGTAATTGAAGGAAAAATTCTAGTTTTGCATCTCATGCAAAACCCACAGCGGAAGCGACGAACTAGGATCTATTTCATTCATGATTGATAACGTGCACTAAATAAATTTCAGAATTTAAGAACAAGATAGCGTACCTTGGTGTGGAGAAATTCAAAAAAAAGATTAGAAGCACTTGGGAACACTTTTAATCTTCACTCCAATTCCACTTTAGGCCCAAGATGTGT
This sequence comes from Castanea sativa, assembly GCF_040712315.1. Taxonomy (NCBI): domain Eukaryota; kingdom Viridiplantae; phylum Streptophyta; class Magnoliopsida; order Fagales; family Fagaceae; genus Castanea; species Castanea sativa. The sequence continues at coordinate 1,872,565 of NC_134020.1, read as the reverse complement.
GGTCTCTCAATCAGTTTTTCAAAGGGAGAATGAAAGTGTGTCTCACACTCTCTCACACCGTTTCTTTTTCTTTTTTAATCTCATCTTATAAAAAATTTTGTATGTTTCTCTCTTTATAACTAACTGATTATCTAATTGGGCTGGCCTATTGGGCCTTTCCAATTGGGCTTTAGTGTGTGGCTTGGAGTGGGACCAAAAGGGACCAATAAGACACTAGCTCCAATGGGCCTTGGGCTTTTCCGTCAACTCTTGACAAGTCCAAAGTTACCATTAATTATATTTAATACCACTATATAAATATAATTGCACTCTAGGCCTTATTAATAAATTATATCCCAAGACTTTATTAAACACGTAACCCCTTCATAAAATATTCGTAGTAACACAAAGTCATAAACGTAGACTGCCACTTTGTAAATTACTACATCTTATCCTTGAGTACCTGGTTTAATTCTTTAAAGTTATTCATTATATATTTATGAAATCTAATTTCATAAATATATACTTTAGCAATTTCTTACTAAAGTGGTTAGGCCTAACTCTTTGAATAACTGAACCCATTAAACTTATCTCAAGGGAATATTTTATATCTCCATCAAGAGACTATGAATTCCATCTTGAGAATATATGTTCCATCAACACTAAATGTGGCTGCCCAACATACTGAGGTTTTGACCGTAACTTTAGATCTCACTCCTGATATATCAAAGCAACCTACACTTCATGATCAGGTCCATTATTCTCTCAGGATTAAGAGTTCATGCAAATAGAAGTTGTGAGATTTATTATTCATTTGACAGTCGTTAGAAAAATAATAAATCTCACAGCGGTCCTTTTCAATATATTTTAACTCTTAAAACATATCAACATATCAACTAGAAGTTTCCACTTCCATGATCAAGACAAATCATCTTAGTTGACACGTTATAGTCTTCGCAAATGAAATGCCCAATTTCATCACCGACTACGAACTATATATTCTGAGTTTACAAAGAACTTGTGATTTACATCTTCTGTGACTTTTCACATAAATCACATACAATGCATCTCATGGACTATATGATAATGTTCAATATTCATGTTACCATTATTTTAGATAATAATAAAATAACTTTATCAATCACAATATTAAGTCATACATCATGTCATACATAATGTCATACATAATATCATACATAGCATCATACAATAGGATTTAAGGGCACTAATCCTAACAGTAATAACTTAATTGAAAGGACACTCTTGAGCATCACTTAAAGCATTTGCAAGTATATCCATCATTTGTTCGTGAGCTAATTGTCACCTACAACTCCATAGATCTACTATTAAATGCAAGGTTATGTGGAGCCTTGAATGGATAGATGCTTCACCATTGTTTAAAGTTAAAGGAGAATCCAACAACGTACAAGATCCTTTGAGTTAACTATACTTAAGGTATGTATTGAAGTTTAATTACACTTTGTTGAACATCATGGGTTGGGAGAAATTAGCCCAAGGTGTTGCCATTTGCATAGGATGTAATAGCTAGACCCCTACTTGCTTAAGTAGCTGTTAAAATTAAGAGTGTAAAAACATTTCAAATCAGATTATGTTTAGACCATTTAAGCATTGAATAGAAGAGACATCATATGTAACTTTGCACAAACACAGTTAAGTATGAAAGAGTGTAATGTTTTTCATTAAAGTTCAATCTTGAAAAAGGCAAAGTAGATACATCTTAAGGAAGATAAACAACAAACTAAGTAGAAAGAAAAATACATTAAAAAAAGGGGAAACCCTAAGCTAGGTTTGGGCTGGAGGTGAAGGATCTTCTTTGCTAGCTAGCTAGGAAACAGAAGGATCAGTAGCCTTGCCCGAGGTAGCATACTTCTCTTGGGCTACAACTTGAGGCTTGACCGGCTCGGACTCCTTTGCCTTAGGAGCAACTCCCTTGCCTTGGTAAGCCTCTGAGCCTTTGGTCTTTGGCAGAGTTTCAGCTTCTTTGCCTTTGCCCTTATCCTCTAGCCAAGTTATGCCTTGGGCAGTCTTCTTGCCCTTGGCCACCTCTGTCCTTTGGCCTAGGTCACTAGCCTTGCCAGGCCCTTTGGAGGTCTTAGGGGGGGAAGAGGGGCTTAGGTGCTGGGAGGTTGCGCTAGTGCTGTTGTAGCAGGGGCAGCATCCGTCTCAAGGCTTGAGGCTGCTTTAGGAGCTTCTCAGAGGTCTTGTGGATAGTACACATTTTCAACCCTCCTCCACTCCGAGGTAGCAGGAACTCCAGCCAAGTTCAACGCCTCGGTCCATACCTCGAGGCAGTAGTCCCTGCAGACCCCAACCAACTCATTAGTCAGCCGAGCCTCAATCTCCTACACTCCAAGGTCATAGAATTTCTACCCTGAAGCATCTGCAGCCGCTTGAACCGCCTGAACCACCCGAGCAGCCTCCTTAGCCTTCCCCAGCTCTACCTTCAGATCCATAACATGCTGGTTGGCTGTGGCCAGCTCTATCTTCGCATAGTGGAGCTTTTTATGCTACTCCTCGGCTTGGGCCTAAGCATTCTTGAGGCTAGCCTCAGCACTTTTCCTTCCCCTATCCTCAGAAGCCAACTTCTGGGTAAGCTCCTTATTCTTCTGCTCGGTGGTGGCCAAAGACTTACTAGTCTCTGCCCGAAGATTGTCCAGGAGCCTAGCCTTAGACTAGGCAACTTTCACCCACTCTTTAGTCATGAAAACCTCCTGGATTGCCTGCACAAAAATGACAAAGGAATACCCCATCAGATAAGAAAAAGATACCCTATCATGAAGTTAGTAAGGTGCATCGAAAAACTTACCACGGCTAAGGACAAAAATAGATCCTGTTGCTTCACGTTTTTTAGAGCAGCCATATCCTTCAAACAAAAGGGGCTGCTCTAGTGCGTTGGCAAGATAATAGGCGTTCCCTCTCTGGAAGTCCTTAATGGTGGAGTTCCATGGTATAATGGCCTCGTCCAGCTCTAGCCAAGGATTCCACGCCGGGTTCGGAGGACGCATCTCAGCCACATGCTCAGCCTCCTTACTCTCGGCCAAGGAAGCCATATGCCTGTCCTTGGCTGTCTTGGGCATCTTCAGAGGAACCCCTTCAGTGGTAGGGACCAACTCCCCCTCCTTAATTACCACTTTGTCCTTCTTTCTCTTCTTCAGATTGATAGGCGCGAATGGGGAAACTAGAGGAAGAGGAAGAGAAGGAAGGGGAGGAGGAAGTTGGGAGCCCAAGGCATCCTTAGACGCTAGCCCCTTGGACTTGCCCGTGAGGACTTCGTAGAGCCTTGACCTTCTCTTCCTTTCCAATGACATTTCTTCTTCTTCCAAGCTACTGGTTATACGTGCAAGAAAAATTTTGGTAGAACAAACACCTGAAGATCTATAAAGCTCGTCTTCCAAATCCAAGACCTCAATCACGGGCTCCCCCTACTCCTCCCTCTCTTCCTTGAGCCGAAATTGGTCTATCTCCTCCTCGAGTGACAGGCGCGAATAAGTTGTTTCTTCTCTCGAAAACCTTCTTCACAGGGGGAACAATGGGAGGGTAACTCGACCTACATGGTACCTTCTCGGGCTAGGAATCCGGGCAATGAAATGTCAATCTAAGCCAGTTGACGATCACACGCTCTGATCACATTGCCCACATGCTGAAACTTGTTGAACAAGGGCTTGAAATCAAGGATGAGATGGACAGCTCTTAGTTGGCTATCCTTGCTCATAAACACCTTGGATCTTAGCACCCTGTTGAGATTTGGTATGTTGACAAAGTTAAGGTTGGGGGCCACGAATATTTTATCTGCAAAAATAGCCAAAAGGCAAAATCACAGTTAGAAAGGCGAATCATCAGTCAAAAAGAAACAAACTACTAAAGAAATGAAGAAAGAAGCAAACTACAAACTAATTCCCATGTTAAAGGACCAAAACCTTGGGTACCCTACCTGGCGCTCCCTCTTGGGTTGGGTAGTGAAGACCATCATGCCATTCACTCGAGACAATCAAAAAGTCATCTTTCATGCCCTTGTTTGATTTGGGGAGACACGAGATAAGCCTAAATTTGAAAGACCTAAACTTAAGATGGTAGCTAGAGTCTACAAGCAGATGGCACTCATACATCCAAACAATGTCATGCTAGGTGAGGCCTAACTCCATTTGCTCGTTAAGAGCGTCTTTTCTACCTATGACCCTAAACAGGTTGGGCCTACATTGATGATGGTAGATCCTATGGGCAATCAAATAGTCCCTGGTCACCGTACCCATGGGAAGCCTCATTCCCCCTTCTATGAAGGCGATCATGGGAATAACGACCTCCCCCTCTCTTTTGAAGGTATGCCACTCACCCAGAGGGCAATACCACAAAAAGACACCCCGGGGGATATGATAAAGGGCCCTAAACCCCTCTATACTTGCGGGGGTATCTACCAAGTGAACAAACCTACTCATTTAAACAAGCTAAGGTGAAGGGAAAGAAGTTTTTTGAAGAAAAAAAATTGAAAACAGAAGGCTGACGAGATTGGTCAAGGAGAAAAGAACTTAAGAGAATGGTTGGGATAAACAGGGAACTTACGAAAATAATGACTGAAGTCACCTCAAAAGCTTCTTGATAGTTTGAAGATTTGGAAAATGGGAGAAATGAGTCCCCCAAGCACCTTATATAGGAAGTATAATTGAGTGGGAGTTACCCCACCCAAATTTCGAGGAAAAATACTAGCTGTAGGATCTCCATCTCACCATAGGACGTGGGGGACAAGGCGCTGCATGGAGCATTTAATGAGATGTTGCAGACTCCAAAGCGTTAGGAACGGTTACAAAAAATTGGAGGCGACGTTCTCATGTTGGAAAATCAAAGAAGCGTGTGGAGTTAATCTCAGGATCAAAACCCCACTTTTCTCCTCGGACAAAGAGGGAAAAAATGGAGTTTTTAGGGACTATTGTGGGATACAAAAATTTAATAATGTAATAGTGGCACATGTCATATCCGATGCCGAAGAGGCCGATGCAGTTCCAAGAAGATCATACCCTCAGATGGCAAGGCCAAGGAGGTGAGCCATGGCCACCTTGAGGGCACATTGCCAGAGGAGGTCGCACTATCAAGAAAGAGCTTTAAAGAGGGGGTTGTCCTGGTGTGTTTGAAAGGATGGTAGATGCTACCATATTTATTTCACCCCACCAAACTCTCTGGCCGCATTTATGTGGAGAAGACCCCTGAACAGTGCTATTTTGGTTGCCGCAACTTACAGAAGATTTAAGAAGGCATCTGATGGGACAAGCACTTGAGTAGTGGCTTATATGATCAACAAATGGAGGGCCAAGATCAACTAAAAGGGGCTACATAATGTAAGAAATCCTCCAGGAGAAGGGAGAGGTTCATCAAAAGACTCTGTTCAGAGAATACTGTAGCAACAAGAACTGAAATTGTAACCAAGTTTAGAAAAGATATATACAAGAGCTATTTTCCTCGAACTTTGCCAAGGAAAAGTTATTTTGCATAAAACTTGTTTATCTTAGTTTTTCTTGTCATCTGGATCCACCAATAGTCGTTGTCCAACTTATTAAAGCCTAGTTTCCAACCCACTCTCTACAAATTCATTGTGTTAGGCTCGTTGGGCCTTACTCCCATTAACTTTTGGGCTTAGGATCCAACTCACGCCCTTACAGTATGCATTCTTTCTTCATTATTATTTTTTTCATTTTTTTAAGCTATTTTTCTTTAACTTCAAAAAAATTAATAAAAACTTCTCACATACATTTTAACCCAATTCATAATATTAAACTTTTGTACTCATTTATTCTCTTCTATAATAACTGGTTCAGGTTTTAGTTACATACTCACACTTTCATCTCTCAAAGTGATAGAGAAAATAAGCAGGTTAATTCTTTGTTCTTTTTCTAAATTTATATCTTAATTTATAAGTTGTCTTAAATTATTAATTTTAAATTACAAATAATTTTGATTATATTCTTTATATTGAATGTAAATTGTTGTTTATAGGTTTTTTTTGTGTTATATTCTTCGGAAAAAAAAATATAATAAAATAGTTTATATAAATTTGGAAACAAAGCTAAATAGATAAGCCTAAGAAGTGTTTACTAATAATAGCTTTATAAGTAAAATTTTATTAAAATGATTTAAAGAAAAATTGAATAGAGAGATAATTTATTAACTTGATTTGAACTCTACTAAATTTTTTTTAAGGGTTGGCTTAAAAAAATTTCAAAGTAATTTTCTAATTATTAATTACTATGCGCTAACTTCTAATTACCAAAACCCACTATTGAAATACTAATTTGTATGAGATACAATTTCCAAAGATTAATATCTTAACTATTATATATTAACGCTGACCTTATTATTATTATTATTTTTTTTATATAAAAGAAGGGTTTTCTCCCCCCTATAAAACAAAGGGATTATAACAAGAATTAGCCAGATAAGGGTAAGACTACACCGCCTCTTTTTCACAATAAATGTTAAATTCAGATCATTTTTTATGCATATACTCGCGCTACACGAAGAAATTATAACAATTAGCTAGACAGGGGTAAGGCTATACCACCTCTTTTCTGCAATAAATATTAAATTCAGATCATATTTCATGCATATACACACATATGTAGCGTGCCACGCACATGACTTAAAATTTAAGTTTAAACTTAAACTTAGTAGGGTGAAACTCACTCAAGTTTCAGTGCCTTCTTCCACGCTTTCAAGGACAAAAATTAAATTCTCATGTTAGTCTCTCTTTACTTCAAATTTTTAAATGTTTAATAATTTAGATTGTTCTTCATTATTGAATTGAGGTTTCACTTAAACATGATCTCAATTATTGTTTTGGATAGTTTTTAACTATTAAATTCAAGGGTTTTCCATTTAAATATATGTGATTAATTGAGCCTTAAAGTTCAATGTATTATTGAAAATCATTATGTATATGTATGTATGCATATATATATATATATGTATGTATGTATTTTATGATACCTTAGTTTCACACAACTTGCATTCATTATGTAATTTAAAAGTAAAAATATTCATTTATTTTTATTATTTATTTTAAGTAAATTAAAAAAAAATTATTTACATATAAATTTCAATTAAGCCGTGCATTGCACGGGCATAATGCTAGTTGTAAGGGCGCGATTTGAGTCCTAAGCCCAAAAGGTAAGAGGATTAAGCCCCAAAAAGCCCAACACAATGAATTTGTAGAGAATGAGCTAAAAACTAGGCTTTAATAAATTTAACAAGGCTTACAATGGACTAAAGCTAATAATGAAGCAAAGAAAAACAAGCTTTATGTAAAGCTTTCATTCCCCGGCAACGTCCGAGGAGAACAATTCTTGGATATATTTCTGTTAGACTTGATTACAGTTTCTGTTCTTGCTGCTACAGTGTTTTTTCTATTGACTCTTCGATTTGCCCCTCTAAAGGGCTTCTTTCTTTCTTATATTATCCTATTTCTTTCATCTCCACCCTCCACGTGTAAGTCGAGTTGCTGGCTTTCATCCTTGTCCCATCAGTACCTTCTTGAAGTCTCTAAGAGTAGCTGTAAGGCTGAATATCACTGTTCAGGTATCACCTCCACATTAATGCGGCTAGAGAGTTAGTTGCAGAGCATTCAATGCGGTGGTAGCAGCTTTCTTTTAGATATTTCTTAGCTTCCCTTTGTCCTATGATTTCCTGATGTTTATCCTTATTAATAGAATCCTCCAGAGAGTTGCTCTTGATGGCAGACCACACCTTCTGACATTTGCTTTGATTAGCTTAAGAGGCATTCCTCCTCAGACTACCTTCCTGGATTCTTATAATCATAACCTTTTCGTAACCCACTGATTCTTACCCCTTCACTAGCGTCTACTTGTCCTCGGACTACTAAGCAACCTCGGACAAGGCCCACGACCCAATACACATTTCTGGGCCTTTTATCATTACAATAGCCCCTCGAAATTCTCTTCTTTTGCTCCTCGGATAAAAAGGTATTTCAATATTACGATATTAATTCTTCTCTTCCCTTACATCATTTCTGTCTGTGTAGGCATCTTTTCAACTGCCTAGAAGCACGCTATAGACATTTTGGCATCCGGGACGCGCCTGCAATTAATTTCTGTGGCTCCATTTTCCCCACGTTCTATAGTATGATGGAGATCCAACGGCTGGGGATTTTATTGGAACTTGAGCGGGAATTTTCCCACTTGCTTTCCTCTTTCATATATATATATTGTTCAAAAGCTTCATCTACCTCACTTTTTGCACTCTCAAAAATCAAGTGCTAGTCCAAAGAGCCTTTATTCTCTCCCGTAAGTTGTCTTTAGCAATTTTTTCTTTCTTTCTCCTCTTCGATCCATTCTTTCTTTCTTTTTATTTAGATATCCCTCTTCCTCGGCCTATCTAATTTCACCTCGTCTCCTTAGTTTCCTTTAACTTTCTTTTCATATGGGGAGATTCACTTACCTAGTAAACATCCCAGAGGGTATAGAGAGCTTGAAGGCTCAATACCGAATCCCATTAGGGGTTTCTATTAGGTATTGCGAACAGGGGGAGTGGCACACCAAGAGGTATGAGGAAGAAGTAGTAATCCTAATGATTACCTTTATAGAAGGAGGGATGAGAATCCCCATGGGTAGAGTCACTAAGGATTACTTGATAGCTCATAGGCTTTCCCCTACCCAGAGTGCCCTTAATATGTTTAGGATTCTAGGTAGTGTCGAAGGCCTTAATGAGAAGATGGGCTTGAACCTCACCCACTAGGATGTCAATTGGATTTACAACCTTGACCATTTAAAAGGGAAGGGGTACTACCTAAAGACTAGGGTTCCTGAGGTCAGGCTCATTTTGTGCCTCCCTGAGTCCAACAAAGGCATGAACAAGGATTTTCTAATTGTCTCAGGGGAGTGGCACAATGGCCTTCACTGTCCGACGAGAGATAGGATACCAGGTGGGGTTCTTAGGTCTAGGTTTATTGCATTCATAATTGAATTTTTTTTTATGTTGTTTTTCTGATAGTGTTTTTTATTTACAAATAAGTATGCTACTGTTCCGAACCTAAACCTTCTCAACCAATCAGACTTGGACAAAATATTCAAGGCCGAGGTCTTTGTTTACAAGGATAGACAACTAAAAGCAACTCATCTCACCCTCAGTTACAATCCGCTATAGTCTAGCTTTCAGGTGCCCAAGCGCATGATTAAAGGCAAAGACAAGTGTCTGCCCCTAATCAACGTTGCAGTCTCGGACTTCCTTAATCTAGGCCTTGCTCTAGAAGGTGTTCAATAGATAAAACTGAAGGAAAAATTCTGGTTTTGCATCTCATGCAAAACCCACAGCGGAAGCGACGAACAAGGATCTATTTCATTCATGATTAATAACATGCACTATGTAAATTTCAGAATTTAAGAACAAGATGGCGTACCTTGGTGTGGGGAAATTCAAAACAAAGATTAGAAGCACTTGGGAACACTTTTAATCTTCACTCCAATTCCACTTTACGCCCAAGATGTGTGGTCTCTCAATCAGTTTTTCAAAGGGAGAATGAAAGTGTGTCTCACACTCTCTCACACACCGTTTCTTTTTCTTTTCTAATCTCTTCTAATAAAAATTATGTATGTTTCTTCCTTTATAACTAACTGATTATCTAATTGGGTTGGCCTATTGGGCCTTTCCAATTGGGCTTTAGTGTGTGGCTTGGAGTGGGACCAATAAGACACTAGCTCCAATGGGCCTTGGGCTTTTCCGTCAACTCTTGACAAGTCCAAACTTACCATTAATTATATTTAATACCACTATATAAATATAATTGCACTCTAGGCCTTATTAATAAATTATATCCCAAGACTTTATTATACACGTAGCCCCTTCATAAAATATTCGTAGTAACACAAAGTCATAAATGTAGACTGCCACTTTGTAAATTACTACATCTTATCCTTGACTACCCGGTTTAATTCTTTAAAGTTATTCATTATATATTTATGAAATCCAATTTCATAAATATATACTTTAGTAATTTCTTACTAAAGTGGTTAGGCCTAACTCTCTGAATAACTGAAACCATTAAACTTATCTCAAGGAAATATTTTATATCTCTATCAAGAGACTATGAATTCCATCTTGAGAATATATGTTCTATCAACACTAAATGTGGCTGCCCAACATACTGAGGTTTTGGACCGTCACTTCGCATCTCACTCACGATATATCAAAGCAACCTACACTTCATGATCGAGTCCATTATTCTCTCAAGATTAAGAGTTCATGCAAATAGAAGTCGTGAGATTTATTATTCATTTGACGGTCGTTAGAAGAATAATAAATCCGACAGCATGTCCGATTCAATATGTTTCAACTCTTAAAACATATCAACTAGAAGTTTCCACTTCCATGATTAAGACAAATCATCTTAGTTGACATGTTATAGTCTTCGCAGATGAAATGCCCAATTTCATCACCGACTACGAACTATAAATTCTGAGTTTACAAAGAACTTGTGATTTACATCTTCTGTGACTTTTCACATAAATCACATACAATGCATCTCATGGACTATATGATAATGTCCCATATTCATGTTACCACTATTTTAGATAATAATAAAACAACTTTATCAATCACAATATTAAGTCATACATCATGTCATACATAATGTCATACATAATATCATACATAGCATCATACAATAGGATTTAAGGGCACTAATCCTAACAATCTCCCACTTGCCCTAAAGACTATTGTGCATTAATCTAACTCCCATTCCCTCCAAATGTGACTCGAAAGTCCTTTGAGGTAAGGCTTTGGTAAAAGGATCTGCTAGATTATTTGCACTTTCAATCTTTGCTACCACAACTTCTCCACGAGCAACAATGTCTCGAATGATGTGGTACTTCCTCTCAATGTGCTTTCCTTTCTTGTGATTTCTTGGATCTTTGGATTGTGCAATCGCTCCACTATTGTCGCAAAACAATGTGATGGGAACTTGCTCCATTCTCACTACACCAAGATCGTAAAGGAATTTCTTGAGCCAACAACGGCCTCTCCTTGCTTCACAAGCGGCAACGTACTCGACTTCCATGGTGGAGTCCGCAATACAAGATTGCTTGACACTCCTCCAACTTATGGCTCCACCTCCCAAGGTGAAAACACATCCCGAAGTGGATTTTCCGAAATCTAGACCGGACCGAAAGTCCGAATCGTATAGACAATGGGAATCAAATCCTCACTATGGTAAACAAGCATATAATCTCTCGTTCTCCTAAGTTATTTGAGAATATGCTTTACAAACTTTGCCAATGTTTTGGTCCCGGATTTGATTGATATCGGTACGACCATGCCAACCGAATAACAAATATCTGGTCTAGTACAAAGCATGGCATACATGAGACTTCCCACTGCAGAAGCATAAGGAACTTGTCTCATCATATTTTCTTCCTCTTGAGTCTTAGGCCTTTGGTCATCAGACGGAGGAACTCCATGTCTAAAAGGAAGCAATCATTTCTTGGAGTTTTGCATGCTAAACCGTTCTAGAACCTTATCTATATATCCAGTTTGTGATAAGCCTAACATCTTATTCTTGCGATCTCGCCAAAGCTTGATCCCTAGAATAAAGTTAGCCTCACCCAAGTCCTTCATATCAAATTGGCTTGACAACCAAACTTTAACCGATGACATTACCCCTACATCATTCCCAATGAGTAGAATATCATCAACATAAAGCACTAGGAACATTACTACTTTGTCTCGATGTCTTTTGTACACACATGGTTCATCAAGATTTTGTTCAAAACCAAATGACTTGATTGCTTGATCAAATCTGATGTTCCATGACCTAGATGCTTGTTTAAGTCCATAAATGGACCTATTCAACTTGCATACCATATGCTCTTGGTTCTTTGCTATGAAACCTTCTGGTTGCAACATGTGTATTTCTTCTTCAAGATTGCCATTAAGAAATGTAGTCTTGACATCCATTTGCCAAATCTCATAATCATAATGAGCAGCAATGGATAAGAGAATTCTGATAGATTTAAGCATGGCTACTGGCGAAAAAGTTTCATCATAATCAATACCTTCTTTTTGTGTATACCCTTTCGCCACTAGTCTTGCTTTAAAGGTTTCAACCTTTCCATCTATCCCTCTCTTTCTCTTGTAAACCCATTTGCAACCAACAGGTTTAATGTCGTTAGGCGCCTTTACAAGATCCCATACATGATTAGAATCCATAGAATCCAAAGAATCCAATTCAGATTTCATAGCTTGGACCCAATGATGTGCATCTATATCATTCATTGCTTCATCATAAGTGTAAGGATCCGATTCAGCCTCTTCTGAGATAGCCTCATAAGTTTCTCCCAAACCTATGAATCTTATAGGAGGCCGAACAATTCTCCCACTACGACGAGGCACCTGTGTACTAGACATCTCATGAGTAGTATCTTGTGATGTATCTAATAAAGTCACATCATCTCTAATTTCATCCATTGGTTGTTCAACTACAGGTTCATTCATTTCAGCCAAGACAACTCTACTTCTAGGAGTAAAATTATTCATATAGTCATTTTCCAAGAATTTGACATTTGTGCTAACAAACACTTTATTATCCTTATGACTATAGAATAAACCTCCAACTGTTCCTTTTGGATACCCTACAAAAAATACCACTTCGTTTTAGATCGTAACTTGTCGACTTTCCTTTCAACACATGTGCCTTGGACAACCCCAAATGTGGAGATGTCTCATACTAGGCTTACGCCCATTCCACAACTCTACGGGTGTTTTAGGAATAGACTTCGAAGGTACTAAATTCAGAAGATACATTGCAAAGATTTAAGGCATATCCCCAAAAAGAAATTGGTAGAGTCGAATAACTCAACATGGACCTAACCATATCTAAAAGAGTCTTATTCCTTCTTTCTACTACACCATTTTGTTGTGGAGTTCCAAGTGTGCACCAACTGGATATAATCCCATTTTCATCAAGTAATCCTTAAAATCACCAAGAAGGTATTCGCCACCTCGATCAGTATCGAATGGCCTTTATGTGTTTACCCAATTGATTTTCAACTTCAGCCCTAAACTCTTTGAACTTTTCAAAGGCTTCGACTTCCGTTTCATTAGGTACACATAACCAAATCTAGAGTAGTCATCGCAAAAAGTAATGAAATACTCATAGCCACCTCTTGCTTGGATTGACATAGGACCACATACATCTGAATGTACTAGTTCTAGCAAATCTTGGGTTCTTCTACCCTTTGCATTAAAAGGTTGTTTGGTCATCTTACCTTCCAAACAAGATTCGCAAGCTGGAAAACCATCAAAATCCATGGGCCGTAAAGTCCATCTTTGATGAGTCTTTGAATCCTACTTGAATTAATATGACCTAAATGCAAGTGCCATAGATATGCATCACTAGTAGAAGGAAACTTTCTCTTTAATGATTTCACATGAGAGTTACTATCTAATTCAGAATTGTATAATTCATGCTTATCGTGAGTTAAAATATAAAGACCATCTACAATATTGCTCGAACGGATAAACACTTTATCCTTCTTTATTACAACATTGTCTTTCAGATAACACAATATCCATGTTTACCTAAGTAAGTTGCAGAAATTAAATTCCTACGAACATTAGGTACATACAAACAAATCTTCTAATATAAAAACTCTAGACTTAAAACACAAATTAAACACTCCAACTACTTCAACCTAATCTTGCTCCCATCAATCAAAGTAAGAAATAGTTCTCCTTCATTCAACTTTCTCCGGTCTCCGGAACCCCTGCAAAGAATTGCGAGATATGATTAGTACAACCCCTGAATCCACACACCAGAATCTGTTGGATTCGTACCAAACATATTTCAAGAAGAAATGAACTTTTCATACCTTTATTCTTGGCAGCCTTGAATGTTGGACAATTCCTCTTCCAATGTCCTTTCTCACCACAATGGAAACACTTTCCTTTGGTTTTCTTTCCTTTGTTGGCAACCCCTAAGGCAATTTGTTTACTATCTTTCTTAGTGAAGTCCTTCTTCTTCTTCTTCTTCTTACCCTTGCCTTTCGACTTAGGTTGAGAAGTAGAAGCTTCACCCACATTGGCTTCAACACTAGAAGTACCAAGGATGCCTTCCGCCGCCACTAACTCATTCATTAATTCAGACAAAGAATAAATCTTTTTGTTCATATTATAATTGAGTCTGAATTCCTTGAATGATTCTAGTAGTGACTAGAGTATCATATCCACTTGGGATTCTCCATCAATGTCGGCACCTAAAACTTCTAATGTGTTCAGATTAGCAATCATCCTAAGACAATGCTCCCTCACAGAACTTCCTGCAGCCATTTTGGTATTATAAATTTGTCTCATGGTTTCTTGCCTTGCAGAACGGCCTTGCTCACCAAACATCTCCTTTAGACTATGCATTATGTCCGAAGCAAGTTCTACATCCTACATTTGATGCTGTAGAACATTTGAGATAGATGCTAGGATGTAGCACTTGGCCATCTCATTAGATTTCTGCCAACGATCATATCGCTGTTTTTTCTCAAGAGGAGCATCTAATGAAGGAAAGTTAGGACATGGTTGAGTAAGCACATATTTGTGCTCTTCAGCAGTAAGAACAATGTCCAAATTTCTTTTCCAATCAACATAGTTGGATCCAAATTTCGGTTGTTTTGGTTAAGAATAGAAACAAGTGGGCTAAATGATGCCATGACAAAATCTGAAAATAATAAACATGAATATAATAAGTAAATTGAACATTATCAATTTAGCATAAAAGCATATAATATGGAACCTTAATAAAACCATAAAATAATATATGCAACGACAACCCAATCTCATATTCAATATCCCTCAAAGATAGAGTGAACATAAAATACTATGATTGATTGAGAACTATTCTCATTATTAGTGCTATCATGATAACTCTTATCAAACACTAATAATATGCCGTTTGATATTTAACCTCTAAGTAATAATAGTAAGAACTCAGCATAGAGGATACTAAAATACTTAGTCTAGTGTATACCATTTTCTAGAATCATGTGTAACCACATCTCATCCCTTTAACAGGCTTATTTTGTAGTACCATGATAAAACACCCTCCGCATGGAATGCAAAGCTCGAAGCTAAGACAAGGTGTTTATCAAACCACTATAAACCAAGAAATTCAATCTTGTAGGACCATGAAATAAATACTCTCCGCATGGAATGCTAAGCTCGAGGCAAAGACAAAGTATATATTTCACACTACTATGAACCAACAATGGAGGCCGTGAGATCCAACCCTTGAATCTCTCTCCCACTAGATATTTTAAAATAAAGATTTTTAAGATTAAGTACCATAATAATGCTAGACACGTTGAAAAAATAATCCTAATCTAATTAGGAATAAATTTCATTAAACTAGCATTAACGTATATAAATATATATATATATATATATATATATATATATATATAACATAATAAAAACCCTTATTACATATAAAAATTCATATTATATTATATATAATATAATATACCAATTAATATATGTAATATATATTTAATTACATTATATTATATATATATATATATATATAACGTAATAAAAAACTCATATATTATAAAACAATATTATATTATATATATAATATAATATAATATATAATATATGATTATTATATTATATTATATATATACAACAATGGTACTATTAGATGGTGGAATCCTACATACACGGATCCCATATTTCACCATGGCATAAAAGACAAAAGATGCAAGCCATGCATTTATTGCCAAAAGACAAACTCATGTACAAGGCAAAACTAACATGTGAATTCAAAAGCCATGCATACAAGAAAGTGATATCTGACAACAATTACACCATTCGGTCTAATGTAAATGACAAGGATTCAAAAGAATCCTTATATTACTTCCTTAAAGATCATTAATGTAACCGTGGGCCATGAAATAGAAACAAAAATGTCAAACCCGAAACAGTACCATTACAACCAATTACATTCAATAACCGCCCCATTTCAATAACTACCCATTCGAATGAAGCATATATTGAATGTAATATGTAATAATCATATTGAAGGAACCAATTGAAGGACCATGCAATCCAAGTACTGTACGGATATATATCTATATATCCACCAAGTCAAGGCAATCCATCAATGCAATCTACAAACTATGATGACCAAGGATATATATATATATATCTACATATCGGCCGAGTCATATATATAGGGAAGTTAAGATACAATGCTTTATGTAGATGGCCATAAACATCTAGTTTTTCTTGCATGGTTCCAACAAAGAAACAATTCCTTTTTCAAATTCTAAAATTCAACCACACACTATACAATCATGATATGAAAACCTGGCTCTGATACCAATTGAAGGAAATTCTGGTTTTGCATCTCATGCAAAACCCACAGCGGAAGCGACGAACAAGGATCTATTTCATTCATGATTGATAACATGCACTATGTAAATTTCAGAATTTAAGAACAAGATGGCGTACCTTGGTGTGGGAAAATTCAAAACAAAGATTAAAAGCACTTGGGAACACTTTTAATCTTCACTCCAATTCCACTTTACGCCCAAGATGTGTGGTCTCTCAATCAGTTTTTTAAAGGGAGAATGAAAGTGTGTCTCACACTCTCTCACACACCGTTTCTTTTTCTTTTCTAATCTCTTCTAATAAAAATTCTGTATGTTTCTCCCTTTATAACTAACTGATTATCTAATTGGGTTGGCCTATTGGGCCTTTTCAATTGGGGTTTAGTGTGTGGCTTGGAGTGGGACCAAAAGGGACCAATAAGACACTAGCTCCAATGGGCCTTGGGCTTTTCCGTCAACTCTTGACAAGTCCAAAGTTACCATTAATTATATTTAATACCACTATATAAATGTAATTGCACTCTAGGCCTTATTAATAAATTATATCCCAAGACTTTATTATACACGTAACCCCTTCATAAAATATTCGTAGTAACACAAAGTCATAAATGTAGACTGCCACTTTGTAAATTACTACATTTTATCCTTGAGTACCCGGTTTAATTCTTTAAAGTTATTCATTATATATTTATGAAATCCAATTTCATAAATATATACTTTAGTAATTTCTTACTAAAGTGGTTAGGCCTAACTCTCTGAATAACTGAAACCATTAAACTTATCTCAAGGGAATATTTTATATCTCTATCAAGAAACTATGAATTCCATCTTGAGAATATATGTTCCATCAACACTAAATGTGGCTGCCCAACATACTGAGGTTTTGACCGTCACTTTAGATCTCACTCCTGATATATCAAAGCAACCTACACTTCATGATCAGGTCTATTATTCTCTCAGGATTAAGAGTTCATGCAAATAGAAGTCGTGAGATTTATTATTCATTTGACAGTCGTTAGAAGAATAATAAATCTGACAGCGGTCCAGTTCAATATGTTTCAACTCTTAAAAGATATCAACTAGAAGTTTCCACTTCCATGATTAAGACAAATCATCTTAGTTGACATGTTATAGTCTTCGCAGATGAAATGCCCAATTTCATCACCGACTACGAACTATAAATTCTGAGTTTACAAAGAACTTGTGATTTACATCTTCTGTGACTTTTCACATAAATCACATACAATGCATCTCATGGACTATATGATAATGTCCCATATTCATGTTACCACTATTTTAGATAATAATAAAACAACTTTATCAATCACAATATTAAGTCATACATCATGTCATACATAATGTCATACATAATATCATACATAGCATCATACAATAGGATTTAAGGGCACTAATCCTAACAAGAACTACCTTTCTGTTTCACAGCCGAAGAGGAAGCAACTCCCTCCTAACCAACAATCAAGGAAGATGAGGAAGTAGTAGAAGTTTCGGATTCTGAAGACGATTTCAAGGTCTTCAACCAACCCCAGTCCCTAGAAGCTCCAACTGAGGACTTTAGCAGCCTTCCTCCAACGCAAGTAAGCCAAACCCAAGAAGACCCCATTATTCCAAACACCATGGTGCTCTAGCGTAAGACTAGATCAAGCCTTCAGGACTTGATGGAGTCCCAAGTAGGAGGCAATGCACCAGAGAAGGACACCCACGCCAAGCCTCCCACCTCTCCGTCTACTCAATCTCTCCGACCTAACCCTACTGACCTCAGAAGGAAGAGGGATTAGAAAGGCAAGAAGGTGGTGGAAAGAGGAAAAGGCTCTTCCTCCAAAGAGGCCAAGCCCTAAAAGGAAGCTAAATAGGTAAGGGTAACGAAGGCCATGGTGGACAAGAGAAGTGATTCTTAAGTCAGGGTCCCAGCCTGGACTCCTGCCATAATATTGGATGAAGCTCCCTGTTAGGATTAGTGCCCTTAAATCCTATTGTATGATGCTATGTATGACATTATGTAAGACATGATGTATGACTTAATATTGTGATTGATAAAGTTATTTTATTATTATCTAAAATAATGGTAACATGAATATGGGACATTATCATATAGTCCATGAGATGCATTGTATGTGATTTATGTGAAAAGTCACAGAAGATGTAAATCACAAGTTCTTTGTAAACTCAGAATTTATAGTTCGTAGTCGGTGATGAAATTGGGCATTTCATCTACGAAGACTATAACGTGTCAACTACGATGATTTGTCTTGATCATGGAAGTGGAAACTTCTAGTTGATATGTTGATATTTTTTAAGAGTTAAAACATATTGAACAGGACCGCTGTGAGATTTATTATTTTTCTAACGACTGTCAAATGAATAATAAATCTCACGACTTCTATTTGCATGAACTCTTAATCCTGAGAGAATAATGGACCTGATCATGAAGTGTAGGTTGCTTTGATATATCATGAGTGAGATCTGAAGTGACGGTCAAAACCTCAGTATTTTGGGCAGTCACATTTAGTGTTGATGGAACATATATTCTCAAGATAGAATTCATAGTCTCTTGATAGAGATATAAAATATTCCCTTGAGATAAGTTTAATGGTTTCAGTTATTCAGAGAGTTAGGCCTAACCACTTTAGTAAGAAATTACTAAAGTATATATATTTATGAAATTGGATTTCATAAATATATAATGAATAACTTTAAAGAGTTAAACCGGGTACTCAAGGATAAGATGTAGTAATTTACAAAGTGGCAGTCTACATTTATGACTTTGTGTTACTACGAATATTTTATGAAGGGGTTACGTGTATAATAAAGTCTTGGGATATAATTTATTAATAAGGCCTAGAGTGCAATTATATTTATATAGTGGTATTAAATATAATTAATAGTAACTTTGGACTTGTCAAGAGTTGACGGAAAAGCCCAAGGCCCATTGGAGCTAGTGTCTTATTGGTCCCTTTTTGGTCCCACCCCAAGCCACACACTAAAGCCCAATTGGAAAGGCCCAATAGGCCAGCCCAATTATATAACCAGTTAGTTATAAAGGGAGAAACATACAGAATTTTTATTAGAAGAGATTAGAAAAGAAAAAGAAACGGTGTGTGAGAAAGTGTGAGACACACTTTCATTCTCCCTTGAAAACTGATTGAGAGACCACACATCTTGGGCGTAAAGTGGAATTGGAGTGAAGATTAAAAGTGTTCCCAAGTGCTTCTAATCTTTGTTTTGAATTTCTCCACACCAAGGTACGCCATCTTGTTCTTAAATTCTGAAATTTACATAGTGCACATTATCAATCATGAATGAAATAGATCCTTGTTCGTTGCTTCCGCTGTGGGTTTTGTATGAGATACAAAACCAGAATTTTTCCTTCACTCCCTTGCCTGTCGATGACTCCATATGTTGCCAACGTCGTGGAATAGGCTTAATTACTGCCTGGGGACATGGCCGACCTAAGGTCATTGAGGAAACATGAAGTGTTCCTCAGCTTGAAGAGGGACCTCACCCTGGTAAGTCCATTAATTAGCTCTTTCCTATTCAAAATCATAATTGTTTTGATTTTTTTTTTTGTTTTTGTGTGTTTTTTAACCATTGTACTTTTTTCTTGGAAAGGCTGTCCAAGCTGCCCATAGAGTTGAGGAGTTAGTGAACAGCTCCCACAAGCAAATGAAGGATGAAGAAGCAAGGCGTATTACTGTGGTGGACGCCTTCAAGGTGGCGGACAAGAAAATTTAGGAGCTAAATACCCAACTCACTAAGGTTGACCAAGGAAGGAAGAGTGCTGAAGCTGCTCTGCAGGGGGCGGAGAAGCAAGTAGAGACTCAACGCAAGCAACTCTGCTTGGCCGAGGATGAGTTGACTGCATCCAAGGAACATGTAAAGGTCCTAAAGAAAAAGCTAAAAGAGGCAGAGAAAGCCATGGACAGAGCTGAATAGGACGGCTATGAGGTGGGAGTGGCAGAGACTGAGGAGGCCCTCAGGGCCGAGGTCTCGGAGGTATGTAGGCTCTATTGCCTCCAAGTGTGGAATGAGGCCCTCAACCAAGCTGGGGTTGAGGCCTCCTCTGCCCTTAGGAGATCAAAGTGTGTATACTATCCTCTCGCCATCTGTGCCTCAAGCTCCTTGAGCTCCAAGGCTAAACCTGCCTCCAAGGAGGTAGATACTAGCAAGGACAGCCCAGTCAAGGCCCTTCCCTCTTCTGACCATCCCTCCAAAGAGGTAGAGCAGCTTGAGGTTGCTGAAAAGGAAGTAGACACAACCATGGGAGTGGCCCCTAATGCCACCAAGCCTCCAACTGCCCCCAAGGACCCGTCCAAATAGAAAGAGGCCTCCCACAACATGGAGATTGTCCTGGCTACTCTTCTTGTGCCTGCCAAGAAGGACCTCAGAGGTAAAGGCCCAGCATCCTCAACAGCAGCCCCTGCCAGTCTGCCAAGGCCCTAGCAAAAGACGAGCTTGTACTAAAACTCAAGTAGTTCTTAGAATAGTTTTTTTTTTTTTTTTTTTTTTGTCTTTGTTTCCAAAATTTGTAATCAATTTGACTTTTTTAAGGCTTAGCTTAATGATAATTATGAGCTTTTCTTTTACGCTTGTGATATTTATGCGAATCCTAACATAGTTTTTGCTTTATTTCACACTTAATCAATATGAGAATGAGATCTAGCTTCATTTAATTATCTGCATAAGTGATAGCATGGTTTTTACATCCCACATAATCAACAATGGAACAGGCTAAACCTTCCAAGTTTACAATCTTAACAAAGTATATCATTAATTTCAAAAACATACCTTAAGCGTAATTAACTCAAAGGGCCCTGCAAATCACTGGTCTTTCTATTAATCTCAAAGAATGGTGGAACATCTACCAACTAGGGTTCCACATAACCATTCACTTAATAGTAGATTCAAGGAGTTGTAGATGATAATTAGCTCATGAACTGATCATGGACATACTTGCAAATGCTTTAAGTAAGGCTCAGGTGAACCCTTTCAATTGAGTTACCACAATGAGGATTTTGATTATCCACCATAGTCAGACTGGTCACTAATTTGCCCAAGGCATGTGGGACTTGACATGGCCGAGGTTCTGTTTAGTATTTTCATAACCAATGAAATGTTAATTTTACCCAAGGCAGGTGGTCCAAAGAACCAGACATAGCCGAGGTTTTGTTTAACACTTAAACAAATAATGAAGAGTATTAATTTATCCAAGGTATGTGGTCCGAGGAGCCAGACATGACCAAGGTTCTATTTAATACTTAAACAAATGATTAAGAGTACTAATTTACCCAAGGTATGTGGTCTGAGGAGCCAAGCATGGCCAAGGTTTTGTTTAATACTTTAACAAATAATGAAGAGTATTAATTTACCCAAGGTATGTGGTCCGAGGAGCCAGGCATGACCAAGGTTCCGTTTAATACTTAAACAAATAATGAAGAGTATTAATTTACCCAAGGTTTGTGGTCCAGAGAGCCAGGCATGACCAAGGTTCTGTTTAATACTTAAATAAAAAATGAAAAGTATTAATTTACCTAAGGTATGTGATCTGAGGAGCTAGGTATGACCAAGGTTTTGTTTAATACTTAGATAATAATGAACATAGCATATAATATCAAAATAAAAACATGGCAGAGCTGCCTTTCATTAACAATAGTACCTTCACAGGTTATTTACATTTCTAGGACGTGGTATAGCATTTTTTTTCTAAATCCTCCAGGAAATAAGCACCTATATTAGCTATTGAAGTAATATGGTATGGCCCTTTCCAATTGGGCTCCAACTTTCCCCATGTTGGGTTTTTTGCAATACCCACAACTTTTCTTAACACTAAGTCTCCAGGTGCTAATGGTCTCAATCTTACACTTGAGTCATACCCCTGTTTGAGCTTTTGTCAATAATATGCTAACTGAACCATAGGTCATCATTGGCCATCATTACTGTTTGGAGTGAACAAGCTTGACCTTAGCGTTGGGAATCTAGTTTCTAGAGGAGTCACAGCCTCAGCTCCACAAGTCATTGAAAAGGGTGTTTCCACTTTTGACCTACAAGGAGTAGTCTGATATGTCTAGAGCACATGTGTCAGCTCATTTACCCATTTGCCCTTTGCATCATCCAACCTCTTCTTGAGCCTACTTACTATGACCTTATTGACAACCTCAGTCTATCCATTCCCCTGGGATAAGCCAAAGTTGAATACCTGTTCTTAATACCCATTTCAAAACAATACCTCCTGAAAGCCTTGCTATTAAATTGAAGCCCGTTGTCCGAGATGAAGGTATGAGGAATCCCAAACCGAGTGACAATATTTTTCCACGCAAACCTCTTAGCATCCACATCTTTGATATTTGCCAGTGGCTTAGCTTCAACCCATTTGGTGAAGTAAACAATGTCGACTAGAAGCCACCTTCTATTTTCTGCTACTTTAAGGAAAGGCCCCACAATATCCAAACCCCACTAAGCAAAAGGGCAGGGACTGGACAGTGGATTGAGGACACCCCCTGGCTGATGAATGTTTGGAGTGAATCTCTAACATTGGTCACACTTCTTCACATATGCTTGTGCTTCCTTTTGCATACATGACCACCAATATCCTTAAGTAAGGGCCCTGTGAGATAGTGATCAGCCCTCTGTATGACTTCCACAAATCCCTTCATGTAACTCTTCTAAGAGGGGTTCTACTACCTCAGGATGGACACACAGCAGATATTGCTTAGAAAAGGAGCGCTTGTACAATTTTCGATCCTTAAACAACCAAAAACGAGGAGCTTTCCTTCACACTTTATCAGCCTCCCCCTTCTCCTCGGGCAAGATGTCACTCTTAAGGAACAGGACTATAGGATCCATCCAACTTGGTCCTACTCTAATTTGATGAATTGGCACCTTCTCACTTTTCTTCTCAGTAGGTTTACATAAATCCTCAACCAGGATGACCCGAGGTAAATTTTGTGCCAAGGATGTTGCAAGCGTGGCAAGAGAATCAGCATGCATATTTCTGCTTCTAGGGATTTGTTGTAAGATGAAGGACTCGAACCCTGATTGCAAGTGCCTAACTTGATTTAAGTATTCTTGCATTCTCAGATCTCTAGCTTCTAACTCTCCCTTTACCTGTCTGACAACTAACCTTAAATCTGAAAAACACTTCCACTACCTTTCCTCCCATTTTCTAAATCATAGCCATCTTTACCAGCAAAGCTTCATACTCGCCTTGTTGTTCATGGCCGAGAAACCCCACCTCAAGGATTTATCAATAACAATTATTTCAAGAGATACCACAACTAGCCCCACCCCAAATCCTCTTTAATTAGCAGCACCATCAACATACACCCTCCAGAATAAAGGCTCTTGTAAGGAAACCATTCCAACCAATTTTTCATCCATGTTCAGCTTTTCTCTTTCCTCTTCCAAAGGGGATTCAGCAAACTCAACCACTAAGTCTACAAGGACCTGGCCCTTAATAGAGGTATGAGGCATATACTTGATATCAAAAGCCCTTAAGATCATACCCTACTTGGCAATTCTTCCTGTGTAGTCAGACTTTCGAAGTAGTGATTGAAGAGGAAGTTAGGTCAAGGCCACAACTCTATGAGCCTAAAAGTAGTGAGGGAGCTTACGTGTAGCATGTACCACTACCGTGATGGCCTTTTCCAGTGGTAAATAATGAACCTCTGCTTCATGCAACAACCTGCTAACATAAAAAATTGGTCTCTGCACTCCATCATCAACTCATATCAGCACTAAGCTTACCGCATAGGAAGCTACAACAATGTAAGCAAACAAAACCTTATCGTCCTCAGGCTTAGACATAATGGGTGACCAAGAAAGGTATTCCTTCAGCTGCTGGAAGCCCAGGACACATTCCTCGGTTCATTCAAACCCCTTCCACATATTCAACAACTAGGAGAAAGGTCTGTACCTATCGGCTGATAGAAAGGTGAATCGGTTTAGGGCGGTAGTCATTCCCATTAACCTTTGGACTTATTTGGGGTTCCAAGGAGGTTGCAAGTTGTTAATTGCCTTAATCTAATCAGGGTTGACTTCGATTCCACGATGAGTGACCATGTAACCCAAGAATTTACCTGAACTAACACCAAAAGAACACTTGGAAGCATTAAGGCATAGTTTATGCCTTAATATTTCAAAGATATTTTCAAGGTCACCAACATGCTCGGATTCTACCTTACTCTTCACCACCATATCATCTATATAAACCTTAATATTTTTTTCCTAATTGTGGCTCGAACATCCTATATTCTTTAAACCAAAAGACATCACTTTATAATGGTAATTTCCAGTATGCATAATGAAAGCTATCTTCTCCTGATCATTCAAAGCTAAGGGTATCTGATTGTATCCTTGGAAGACATCTAAAAAGCTCATCCGAGGATAGCCTATAGTTGCATCCACTAACTGATCTATTTGAGGCATGGGAAAGGGGTCCTTGGGGCAAGCTTTGTTCAAATTCGTGAAATATACACATACTCGCCACTTCCCATTTTTCTTCTTCACCACCACTATATTGGCCAGCCACTAAGGGTAAAACACCTCCTTAATAGCCTTAGCCTGCTTAAGCTTAATCACCTCTTCCTTGACAGCATCAGAATACTCTTTAGATGAGCGCCGAGGTGGTTTCTTTTTAGGGATGACAGCTAGGTTGACATTTAAATGATGGTAAATGAAGTTTGGGTCCACCCAGGAGCTTCATAAGCACACCATGCAAACACATCAATATTCTTCCTGAGGAACACTATCAACTCTTCCTTTTATTGAGGAGGCAACTGAGCTCTGACCTGAAAAAACTTTTCCTTATCATCACCTATAACAACCTTTTCTAATTCCTTACACTTTATTCCTTCTAGTTGATCTGTGGATGACACTGGCTTCCTTGATTTCTATAAGCCCCACTTAGTAGAGGCCGAGGACTCACCTTCAGCCTAATGCCTAATTGTAGACCAAGCACTACCTAGCCATAGACTGGCTCCCCAACAACTCCTCCACTTGGTCTCTGGATGGATACTTCACCTTCAAGTGTAGAGTGGAAGAAACAGCCCCCACAGTATGAAGCCAGGGTCTTGCCACAATGGCAATGTAAGGAGAGTAAGCATCCATTACAATAAAGTCCACCTCCACCACTTCTGAACCTACTTATATTAGTAGTCTAATCTGGCCCCTTGGAATAACAACTTTCCCATCAAAACCAACCAAAGGTGAATCATAACATGCCAAATCCTCAAGTTTCAACTTTAGCCCCTTATACAAATCAGGGTACATGATCTTTGCCCCGTTGCCCTGATCTACCAACACCTGCATCAGATCATAACCCTTATCCTGAGGATGACTACTAGGGCATCATCTTATGGCTGCAAGGTTCCAACCTTGTCCTCATTAGAAAAGCTCAATGCTGGTTGAACCTCCATCCTAATCCTTTACAGCTTAAGAGATGAGTCCTTTGCGATGGCCAAGATATGGACATCACCCTAGAATAACACTGATTGTGCCTAAAGGTGGCCTTGAATAGGCATCTCTCTGGGCTCCCGACCCTATCTGGCCTTCTTGCCCATTGGGCTGAAATAGAAATTGCTTTAGCTTTCCACTACTGGCTATATGCTCTAGATGACTCCATAGAGTCCTGCAATCTTCTGTGATGTGTCCTCGCTCTTGGTGGTACTGACAATGAAGGCTCTAGTTGCGTTTCGTGGGATCTCCCATCTTATTCGGCCATTTAAAGTATGGCTCGTTCTTAATTTTTTCTAGGATTTAATGCACTGGTTCTCAGAGCACCATGTTAACCACCTGAGTAATGGTAGATCTAGATTGCCCAGAAAAATCCCTCCAAGGACTGTTATTATTGTATCTTTCTGACCTAAAATCCCTTCTATCCTAAGGGATCACCTTAGCCTTCCCCTTCCCTTGTTTTTGGTCCTCCTCGACTCCCTTATACTTGTCAATACAGTCCATGAGCTGACACACACTCTTAACAGGCTTCCTAGTCAAGGATTTTCTCATACCATGCTTGACAAGTAGGCAGACCCTGAATGTCCTTCTAGCCACATCATCAAAATCCCCATCAATTTCATTAAACATCTCCCAGTATCTATTAGAATACGTCTTCAGGGTTTCCCCTTCTTTGATAGTCATAGACAACAGGGAGTCTAAAGGTCGAGAAATTCTGCTACAAGTTACAAACCAAGAACCAAAGGCCCTTGTAAGCTCCTTAAAGGAGTTAATAGAACCTTCCTTCAGAACATCGAACCACCTCATTGCTACGGACCCCAAATTGGATGGAAACACCTTGCACATTAAGGTCTCATTCTTCGAGTGAACTGACATTCTTTTGTTGAAGTGGCTCACAAGCTCCATAGGGTCTGTTCTGCCATTATACATGGTGAATTTTGGCTGAGTAAACTGCCGAGGAAGTTTTCCTCTCTCAATTCTTTGGGTAAAAGGTGACTTGGAAATTTGATTCAGAGCCCTACTCATAGCATCGTTGCCCAAGCCTTTGTGAGACAGCCTTTTCCCCTTTCGCCTATCATGGCGCTACTTATCAAACGAAAAAAACTCACTGGGAGGAGTCCTTGACCTAGGCTGATAGATATTGTCACTATCACCATCAAAGGAATGGTCAAAACTTGAAGGAGTTCCTCTACGTCACTCGCGGCGTAACCTCCATCACAAACAATCAATCTCTAGTTGCATGCTTCTAGTATTTTCTTCATGGGAGATGTGACTCCCACTCCAAAATTGGTTCCTACTGGTGTGTATGGTGTGCACACTAACCTCTCGGTTCCTTCTTCGCTCAAGATTGAGAAAATGATCTTGACATTGGGACCCAACAGATTCTTCTCGGTTTTTCCTTGAGCCCACCATGATTGAACATTGATCTCACTAAAGCTCAAGTAACTCCCACAGATGGCGCCAATTGTAAGGGCACGATTTGAGTCTTAAGCCCAAGAGGTAAGAGGATTAAGGCCCAAAAAGCCCAACACAATGAATTTGTAGAGAATGGGCTAAAAACTAGGCTTTAATGAATTGAACAAAGCTTACAATGGACTAAAGCTGATAATGAGGCAAAGAAAAACAAGCTTTATGTAAAGCTTTCCTTCCTCGACAATGTCCGAGAAGAATAGTTCTTGAATATATTTCTATTAGACTTGATTACAGTTTTTGTTCTTGTTGCTACAATGTTTTTTATATTGATTCTTCAATCCCCCCCCTCTAAAGGGCTTCTTTCTCTTTTATATTATCCTATTTCTTTCATCTCCACCCTCCACGTGTAGGTCAAGTTGTTGGCTTTGATCCTTATCCCATCAGCACCTTTCTAAAGTCTTTAGGAGTGGCTGTAGGGTTGAATATCACTATTCAGGTATCACTTCCACATTAATGCGGCCAGAGAGTTACCTGCAGAGCATTCAATGCGGTGGTAGCAGTTTTCTCTTAGATATTTCTTAGCTTCCCTTTGTCCTATGCCTTCCTGATGTTTATCCTTATCAATAGAATCCATCGGAATGTTGCACTGATGGCAGACCACACCTTCTGACCTCTACTTTGATTAGCTGAGGAGGTATTCCACCTCGGACTACCTTCCCCGATTCTTATAATCATAACCTTTTCGTAATCCACTGATTCTTACCCCTTCACTAATATCTACTTGTCTTCGGACTGCTAAGTGTCCTTGGATAAGGCTCACGACCCAATATACATTTTTGGGCCTTTTATCCCTACACTAGTGTGTGTGTGTGTGTGTGTGTGTGTGTGTAACTAAAGCCTTTGAAACTTCCACAATTTTCCACGTCAGCACAATATTTAAAAAAAATTATCATTTTATTTAAATAAAATTATTTTTATTTAGTCCAAACTTAACATGGAGTGAAACTCTATTTTTCTAACAAAGTCCAACTCAAACTCATCATTATCATTTTTTTTAAAGAAAATTGTTATTTTTTAATCAAAACTTAATATATATGTATATACACACACCAAAGCCTTTGAAGCTCCCACGGTTTTCCACGCCAACACAATATTTAAATAAAATTATCATTTTAATTAAATAAAATTATTTTTGTTTAGTCCAAACTTAACAAGGAGTGAAACCCTATTTTTCTAATAAGTCCAACTTAAATTCAAACTAACCATTATCATTTTTTTAAACAAAATTATTTTTTTTAATCCAAATTTAACAAGGAATGAAACTCTATCTCTCTAACAAGTCTATCCTAAACTCAAACTCAAACTTAAACCGAAACTTTTGACTTTTTGTTAACCTCTCTAGAACTTGCCACATCATTATTATTTTTTTGTTAAAAGAAAATTATTTAAATTTTTTATACGTCATTATAATTTATTTTATTTTTTAATTTCTTCAATTAGATTGAAAAAAAAAAGTAACAACTTAAAAATACAAACATAAATTGTATCAATCCAAAGTAGAGTTCTAAAGAACACAAAATTTCAATGAAAAAAAAAATTACACCAACTAACCGTGTATATATATATATACATTCTCCACTTAAAATGAGTCTAAGTAAAAATCAAATACCTTAAAATTCTTGAACTCTACGCTAATACCATGTGTATATTAAACGTTTTTTTTTTTAAATTTTTGGAGGGGGATATATACAAACGAAGAATGTATACGATCAGGTCTTTTTTTTCTAAAGATGTAATTAAAAACTGGATGCTACTTCGAAACCCACTTTTTTGAAACCCTAAGATTGAAAGGATAAAAACAAACTGTAGGGGCAAGATGGTCTGAATACGCCTTTGGGCCTTGGGCCTGCTTTAGGGGCATGTATCTGTCCGAGCAGAGCTTTGAAGCCTGCCAGTAAACTATTGCTAGAAAGGTTGATAGGGGTTGTCCGAGGAGGGGCCTCTCCTCGGCTAAGTCAAGTAAAGATCGTACGGTATGTCATAGTGTTTGGATAGAGAATTCTGGAAGGTCTGTTGGGTAAAAATACGTTCCACACAATTATAAAGAGTAAGAACGTATGAGAAGTATCAGGGGAAAAAGCTACTATCACCGCATTAAAGACTTTGCACCTATCCCACTGGCCGCATTAATGGGAAAATGACCTCTGAACAGCAGTGATCAGCCTCACAACTATTATTTGAAGACTTTAAGAGGGTGGTGGATGTGACAAGTATCTGAATTGGTGATTTGTGTCACATGTGGAAGGTGGAGGAAAGCGGAAAGGAGATATAAAAGGAAAAGATAGGTACTTAATATGAAAAAGGAGGAGAAGGGAGACATTGGATATATTATCTTCAACTGTATTCTATTGTAGGGGGAAGGAAGAAAGAAAAGGACTTTGTACACACCATTTTTAACTAGAATTTATTATTGAGAGAACAAAGAGCAAGACAAGTCATCCTCGGCTTACGTCCGAGGAGAGTTTTTGTCATATAATCGCATCATTGCACATGTATTGGCGATCTAGCTCATCATATTTGTTATCCAATATTCTCAAAACCTAGGTTTCAAGCCCACGCTCTACAAATTTCATTGTATAAGGCTTTTTGGGCCTGAACCCATCACTCGGTTGGGTCTAGGTACAAATTATGTACTTACACAAACCAACATCACAATCTGAATTATATTATTAAACAGATTGAAAGAGTTTTTATTTTAATTATATATATATAATAATAATTGAACTCTTTGAATACTAAAAGATCATGATATATTAGAACTTTGGGAGACTAACTGCTTGGTGGAAAAATTATTGGCACGAGCATAAATGGCTCTCAGTGGTGACGGCTTGATTGGTGAAGAAGAAAAAGAAGTCGCATCATATATATATATATAATTTCAATCTCAAGTCTCAACAACAAGCTATTATTCTAGGGTGAACTTGGCACTAGGTTTAACCCACCAATAGATTGTTTCATCTAAATGATTCTATTGTGTTTTAACTACTGACTTTTAGGTTAATTTTTTGTAACATTTAAAATTTTCTTGTAGATTTTTAACAATTATAGCAAAAGATTATTCTTTTGAGGGTAGAATATCTTTCTTTTATATTTCTCTATGTGTAATTACTTTCTTTTCCAATAGTTTGTAGGCACCGAATATTCTAATTCTTTAGTTTCATCTGAATTTTTGGGTTTTTTTTTTTTTTGCATTATATGAAACCGTTTGGCATATTTCAATGACATCTTTCTCTTATATTTCTCTTTTGTGTGTAATTACTGTAGTCATATATATATATATATATATATATATATATATATATATATATATATATATATATTTTTTTTCTGTTGTTTCAATAATTCTAGGTTTAGAATGTTCTAATTTTTTAAAATTATGTTTTTGGCATTTTAGAAGTTTTAACGTCTAACTTTTTGCTTTAATTTTAGAAATATCTGATCATGTTTGATTGATTTCAACAACTATACCATGGGTAATTCTTTTTCATCAAATTGTAACACAAATTCAAGTCAGATAGGAGCAATTTATGCAATTGTATAGTTCCATAATCAATTTAAGTTCTCGTGCATTGCACGGGTTAGTGGATAGTAAATCATATAGCCAAACAAATTGTAACTAGCATTTTTGTTAGTGAAAACAAAATAATAATGGAAATAATACAAAGAAAAACTGAATAATACTTTTGAATATTATTAATTTTAAGAGAAAAATGACACAAAGTGTACACTTCTACTCTTCACCTCTCCCTTGCGTATGTATCTAGCCCAATATTTGAGTCAGTTCATATTAGCCCATTAATCACCACAATTAAAAAGAATAAAATAGTCTCTCTCTTTTTTAATATGGGATTAAACAATTTTACTAACTCCTCATCTTCCATATTTACTCCCACATCTTTATATTTATATTGTAATATTTATTCATTTCAATTAATTAATATTAAAATACTCCAACAATTTTCATTAATATATATATCACACGTGTTTTCCTTGCCAAACTACCCAACCAAATGGAACTTCGATGAATGTTGATTCTTCAAACTGGTTTGAAAGAAAACAATGTTCATAATAAAACCAGAGTTTATACTTTATGGATAACAATGCCAATCAAACCATAACTATGTTGGTTCGTAACCTCTGAAGAAAATAAAAGTTATTGAAACTTAAAGCTTGGGATTTTTTTTTTTTTTTTGTTGACAAACAAGGACCTTGACAGCTTGGGATGTTGTTTCTACTAATACTTGGGATCTATTCCCACACATTATGATTATATCCCCTGCTTAATTAGATCTCTTCATCTGATGGGAATGGGCTGGATTGGTTCAGGTCCTCAACCGGCTGATGAATCCGTTAGTAAATTAGAATGTTCCATATGCTTGTTATTATACAATTTCCTCCACCTAACGCACCGACATATATAAGAAATTTTATATATTCTATTATTCAATTTAATATATTGCATATATATACATATATGTTTCACTAAATTTGAGCTATATTTTTTTATAATAAACACGTTCCTACCCGTTCTCTTAAAGTTCTATATTCTGTTTTTTAATGCAATTGCGTGGTCAATGCATAATAGCCTAAGTCCTAACTCCTAATGAAAAGTAAACAACTAAACATTGGTTGTTAAGGTGTCCCTGCATGACTAGGGTGGAATACTCAACCTGTACACAGTACACCACTTAAATCATAATTTTTATTTATTTATTAATTTATTTTGTTTATCAGGGTACACAAGAAATCATTAATTAAGCATCAAGATTTAAGACATGATTTATGGAATCACGCACTCTTTTTTTTTCTTTTTTTTTTTTGAGAATCCGTTCCAATGTCTTATTATTAATCAAGAAATATGTTTATCTGCTGAAACAAAAGTACTGATATCTAGAGGAACAGACTCCATTGAAACAGTTAAAGAAGAACAAAATCTAGCTCTCTTTGCCAAGATATCATCAACAAAATTACCTTGCCTATAGGTATAAGAAAAACTAAAACTCCCTAGAGATTTTGCATACAACAAAGTGTCTTGAATAAGATGGCCAAAAGCAAATTGAAACATATCACCTTTCTAAAGAGATTTGATGATAGTTTCCGAGTCTCCTCCCAATATAGAATCACGAAAACCTACTTCATGGACAAAAATTGCAACTCACCTAGCTGCTAATAATTCCAAAAGAGTAACCAAAGAGGGCTGTGGTATTTTTTCCGACAAAGCTGCGATCACTTCACCTTCATGGTTTTGAATCACAATACCCAAACCAGCTTCACCCGTATCATGGAACATGGCACCATCGAAGTTTGTTTTGTACCCAATCCGGTTTGGTAGTCTCCATTTCATTCCTGCAGACCTGGACAGCTGCAACTTTGTCATCCTAACAAGTTTGTGAAGAGATAAATATCTCTTTGCCTCGAACACAACCCGATTCAAGGGGAGGACATCTTGCTTCAATCTAACTTTGTTTCCCCGAGACCATAAGAACCAGGTGATGACTGCAAACAATTCTAGCATATGAGGCTTTTCAAGAACTAAATCCAGCAGGTTCTCAAAAGTACCATTCGAAGCTAAATGCCGATTAATCCAATGGAAATCTGCAACCCAAACCTGTC
The DNA here is from genome assembly GCF_040712315.1 of Castanea sativa. Lineage (NCBI taxonomy): Eukaryota > Viridiplantae > Streptophyta > Magnoliopsida > Fagales > Fagaceae > Castanea > Castanea sativa. Next base: position 1,839,644 of record NC_134020.1, on the reverse strand, counting down.
GAATTGATGCACAATCCCAGAGAGCATGAAGACTTGATTTGGGCTGAGTAGAACATTGGTGGCACATATCTTCGTCAATGATTTTTCTTTTCTTCAGATTCTCCTTCGTCAGCAAGGCATTAGTACAGGCTTTCTGCATGAAATGCTTTATTTTTCCCCAACACATTTGATTTCCAAATTTTTTTCTATTAGAAATTGGGCTGGTTTTGACCCAACCCATAAACAATGGCCTATGGATCGTCCATATGGGTTATCTGATAAGTAAGTTTAAATTTAAACTAACTGATATTGATATGAGTTATCAATATCAATAGTAGGGTAATTTACACTTAACAAATATTGATATGAGTTATCAATATCAGTAGTGGAGTAATTTAAATTTAACAGATGAGATCTTTTAGGGATCACATATATCTGATAGTAAGTGAATCTCTACTAGTATTTAAAATACTCCTATATCAGTTAGAAAACAGATGATAGACACAATGAGTGAACATACGTATAGTTTTGAGTGCTCTCTCAAAATAAGCCATCTCTCTAGGACACCATCAATTGGTCCCTAGAATTTGGAGCGTGGAAATTAGGAGACTCTAGTAGCCTCTCCAGTGACTTGGAGGTGTTCCACAAAGGAGATTGTGAGGAGTTCGTAAAGCAAGCAAAGGACAAGATTGTTGAGCTTTGTGGAGCCTAGTTTATGTTTGATCCGGTTGACGACCCGACCCGAATAATGTTGCGTGGTTTTTAATGGAAGATTTTTCTGAGGCTCAATCCATGGAGCGGAGGCTTGGGCCGATAGGCCCAATAAAATGCAGTTTTTTGTGATTAGGGTTTGTGTAGACGGTTTTGAGAGAGAAAAAAAGGACTGTAGCTGCACTTTGTATTTTTCCCTAGTAATAGTGAAATCCCTGCAACTCCGTGGACGTAGGCAAATTGCCGAACCACGTAAATACTGTCTTGTGCGTGTGATTATTTTTCTTTGGTGTATGTTTTCTCTATTTTTTTGTTTCTCACAGGTTTAGGAATTCGTGGAAATTCCCTACACAATCAAGTTTCTTTGATCCCTCATGAGTTCAAAAACTCAAAGCAACACTTGATCCTATACCATATAATATGCTCATGATTATGTTGAAAAACAAATTCCTCATAATTGCCCGGGCTATGAGCCATAAAATAAATGGTGTGTTCTAAATAATCTTCCCCAGACACTTATGTCAATTCATTCACACTTGACCACTTTCCTAGACATGCTTCCCAAGACCGTATATATGATGGCCCTGAGATGACATGCTAAAGTAGCAACATTAAGCATTCACTTCATGACATAGTTCTAGGTCGAAAAAAGGGCACAGAATGGACCATATAATGGTCGACTAGGGCTCACATAGTGACAGAGTAGGGATCTATCCAATCACTCCTTAATTGGTCGGCTATAGCACATACAGTATAATTTGTATGCTACGGTGGAGCTCCCACTCAACTAGGCCTGTCACACTTAAACACCGTACAAATCTTAGTCCAATTTCCATGAAAGCAACCAACCTGAGTTTCTCAGCACAATTACACATCAAGTTCCTGTCCAAGATCTCACATTTGGCTTTATCCAGGCTTCATGAAGTTGTGGATACACTTCAAGTGCGACTTCCATAAGTCTCATCTTAGCCTAGCTAAGGCAACATTCATTATATTATCTTGCATGCCTCCCTAAGCGCCAAGATGATCACTTACTTGATTTACAAAAAAACAAAGTGATCACTATATCTCATCCTGCACGCTACTCAAGCGCTAGGGTGATCGTCTATGTGAGTAGACCAATCTAAGCCTAGTGACATATTCTCAAATAATGTGTGCTCAGTATACAATATCAATCACATCACAAGATGAATCAAAATGAATAACATCATTATTGCATAAAGTATGAATAAACATAAATGTCCATAAGGTATCCAAAAACATATCCAATCCTACAAAGTCCCAAACTCCTAACATGAGCTTGAAAGGCATCTCTAGCAATGGCTTTAGTAAGTGGATCAGCCACCATCCTGCTAGTGGAGATATGTTGGAGGATCACCTCTCCTTGTGTAATAGCAAGACGAATGTAGTTATAACGAGTTTGTATGTGTTTGCTTTTGCTATGATACTTGGGATCTTTAGCATGAGCCAAGGCTGCCATACTATCACAATACATCTTTACAACTTCATCTGCAAGAGATGTCACCTTTAGGCTTTGGAATAATCTCTTTAACCAAACAGCTTCTTGTGTTGTTGCTGAACAAGCAACATACTCAGACTCCATTGTGGATAAAGCAATGCAAGACCGTTTCTTACTGCACTAAGAGATGGCTGCACCACTAAGTAGAAATGCATAACCTGTAGTGGACTTGCGCTCATCTCTATCACTGGCCCAGTCAACATCAGAATAACCTCTCAATCTCAAATCTCCACCCTAATAGCAAAGAATGAGATCCAATGTCCCACAAAGGTAGTGAAAAATCCTCTTAACTGCTTGCCAATGAACAGGTCTTGGATTACTTTGATAACGACTAACCATACCAACTACAAAAAAGATTTCTGGTCAAGTACACAACACAGCATACATCAAACTTCCAATTGCACTTACATAGGGAACTCTTGCCATTTCTCTCTTTTCCTTTTCTGATTTAGGGAAATTTTCAAGGCTTAATGTATGTCCCTTCTCAACTGGAGTGTCTATGGGTTTGGAATTATGCATACGAAATTGCTCTAAGATCATCTTTATGTAAGTTTCTTGAGACAAAGCAAGAAGCTTCTTTGAGCGATCCTTGAAGATCTTAACTCCAAGCACATAATTTGCCTCACCCATGTCCTTCATTTCAAAAATAGAGGACAACCACCTTTTGGTGGTGACAATCATCTCCATATCATTTCCAGCCAACAAATTGTCGTCCACATACAAAGACAGGATAAGTAAACTCTTTCCTGATCGTTTGACATACACACAATGGTCTTCTTCCATCATTTCGAAACCAATCGAAATAATGGCTTTATGAAATTTGAAATACCATTGTCTAGACGCTTGCTTTAGGCCATAAATGGAACGCTTAAGGCGGCACACTTTGAGCCCTTGTTCCTTGACCTCAAAGCCAATAGGTTGATCCATATAGATCTCCTCGTCTAGTTCTCCATTGAGAAATGTAGTCTTCACATCCATTTGGAAGAGTTCCAAATCCAAATGTGCAATAATAGCTAGAATAAGGCGAATAGAGACAAATCTCACTACTGGAGAGAAAGTCTCTTCATAGTCTATCCCTTCTCTTTGGGTATAGCCTTTCGCCACGAGACGAGCCTTATATTTGTCAATTGATCCATCTGCCGTGCACTTTATTTTTAAGACGCACTTGTTTCCAATGGTATTAAGCCTAGGCGGAAGGTCAACCAACTCCCAAACTTGATTCTTTGCCATAGAATCCATCTTATCCCTCATAACAATTATCCATTCATATGAAGCAGGTGAAGCTAATGCTTCCTCATAGGAAGCAGGCTCATCAGGGTCTAGTGAATCACATATAAAAAATTCCCCCTCAATCTCAAAGTGACGACAGGGAATAGTTCCACGTTCACTTCTACGTACCTTGAATCCTTGTGTGTCACTATCTAGCGATTTGCTTCCACTAAGAGCCAAATCACTCCCACTATCTTTGGTGATTTTCGGATGAAGTTGTGATTCTCCACCCTCGCCCAAAGATGGTATGACACCTTCAATTTCTTGCAGCTCATAAAGCTGAAGATCTTGTTTTGCTTCATTGATGCTTGGAAAATCATTTTCGATGAAGTTGACATCACGAGACTCTATCTCAATCATTCCACTATCAGAATGTTCACCATACATTACATACCCCTTTGAGCTTTCTGAATATCTTATAAAGATTTTCTTACTTGCTCTAAGGCCCAATTTCCCATACTTATGGGAAGTATTGTGAATAAAACCTGCACAACCCCAAGGCCGCAAGTTTTCCAAATTGGGTTTTGCACCAGTCCATAACTCATATGGTGTTGTAGGAATAGACTTAGAAGGCACACGGTTAAGGATGTAGGTAGCAGTCAACAATGCATCCCCCCAAAACGAAATTGGAAGGTTAGCTTGGGCCATCATCGATCTAACCATCTCTAATAGAGTACAATTCCTTCTCTTTGCAACACCATTTTGTTGTAGAGTGTCAGGAATCGTTAATTGCCTGCGTATCCCTTTTTCCTCACATAGTTCCTGAAACTGTTTAGACAAATATTCACGACCCCTATCAATTCGAAAAACCTTTAGGTTCCTTTCTTTCTAATTCTCAACCTTTGCCACAAAGTGCTAAAAGCAATATAATGCTTCAAAGCGATGGGAGATCAGATAGACATAACTAAAACGTGAATAGTCATCTATAAATGTGAGAAAATAAGAGGCGCCATGGCGTGCCTTAACATTCATAGGTCCACATATGTCCAAATGGACTAATTCCAAAGGATGAGTTGCCCTTGGAGCCTTACCAAAAGGCTTCCTACAGGGCTTTCCAGCTAGACAAGGTTCACACATAGGTAGGCTTACATTAATGATAGACCCCAATAGGCATTCTCTAGCTAGTATAGCCAATCTATCTTTTCTTATGTGTCCAAGTCTAGCATGCCACGTTACAGAATCAGAAACATCATCATTATGAGCAATAAAAGAAAAAGAGGAATGATCTAAATCAAACATAAAGAAATTATTAGATAAATAACCATGTCCATACAAGGTTTTATTTAAATAAAAATCCAACTGAGGACCATCGAAATGGAAACTAAATCCAAGTCTAAGCATAGTAAGTACTGAAAATAGATTACATTGGACACCAGGTGCATAAAGTACATCATGAAGAAGTAACGTACGTCCCAGACGCAATTTAAGCTAGTAGGTTCCAACTCCTATTACTTCTTCTTGAGCCCCGTTACCCAAAATAACGTACTGTGTGCCTGTTGGTATCTTTTTGTAATCTACACACCCAACTTTATCTCTAGCTATATGTTTGGTTGCTCCTGAATCTACAATCCACCCAGGAATAGTATGAGCAACAAAAACATGTGTACAAACATAAGTAATAGCAGAGTTGTTAAGAGAGGCTACCTTCTTCGACTCAGTGCACTCATGAGCGAAGTGACCCTTCTTACCACAGTTGTAGCACTTGATCTTTGCCTTGTCCTTCTTAGCACGTTTGCCCTTTTAGCACTTTGCTATCTTGCCTTTTTTAGGCCCAAGGTTACTAGCTCCTTTGGCATTCCTCCCTTGTCCTTTGCGCTTAGGCCTGAATGCCTTCCGCTACCCAGATTGGGCGACAAGGAGGGTGTTTTGATGTGCCCGTATGCGCTCTGCCTCAAGCTCAAGATGACAAGAAATATCAACAAAAGTCTTGATATTCTCACTATGTGTCAAATCAAGCTTCATTTGCCCTTAAGTAGGTTCAGGCAGTGAACGTATCACTGCTGTGACCTGTTGTTCATCAGAGAGATTATTGCCAGCAGCCTTTAGGTCATGGATCAATGCTGACATTGTCCTTAGATGTTCAGCTATGCTATGTTTGGAATCCATAACATATTGCTCAAAGTTCAAAGTAAGAGCTCGCAACCTAGTTGCAGAAGTCCCTCCATAGGCAATCTTAAGCTAGTTCCACATCTCTTGGGCATTTGGGTAGTTCTCAAACTCCCCAATAAGATCATTGTGCATGCTACTCAACATAGTGAAGTGTGCACAACGATCTTTCTTAACCCAAGACTCATAGGCCTCTAAGTCACGGCGATGTTGGGTAGTATTCCCATTTTCAGGTCACATCATTAGATTGGTTAGGGTTTCAAGGACCTCTCGTTCATTAAGCAGATATTGAATTTTTCTATGCCACATATCATAGTTGGTTCCATCTAGTTTTTCTCCCTTAGTTAGATCAGCAACTACATTCTTAGTGGCCATGTTCACTATATTCATTACACAAGTTGACATTAGCACATACATTTTTAAATTTTATTTCCAAAAATCCAACTAGACCATGATATTCCTTTCTACATAGTGAGATTGAAAATTTCGCTAAGCTCATAATCATCTCTCACTATGTAAATTGGAATAACACATCTAATTGATTTTTAAATAAAATTTTGTGAAGAATAAAACATCACACCATCCACATAAATTATACATATAACATGTGTCCATACATCTTTGTGCACAATACGTTGTGCATGGGCTCCACTATAAACCCAATTGGTAATTTCATATAACATGCTAAGACAAAATTTGAAAATTATTGGTAACCATGAAACACATCCCCTTACATGGCTTCCAAAATTAAATTACATAGCCTTAAATTACATTGCCAAAAAAAATGGCCCGAAAAATTGCCAAAAATTTACATATTTAAGTACCCTACTACAAAGATTCTATTTGTAATTAAAAATTTGGGGATGCCATGTTACCAAATAATTTCAAAAATTGTCTTATCCATCCACAATAACAATAAATAAAAATATACTTGTTGCATAAATTACCAATATAATATCTAACTATAGAGATGAGCCAAAAAGTCTCACAAACCGTTTGGACACATATTCATCAATGCATTCATATAATATCAATTCAATCATATCACAATATGTTAAAAAGATATCATAAATTAATTCAAAAATTAAAACCATGCATAATTATAGAGAAAATTAGAAAACTAATCTCACAATTTTCTCATACTACCACAATTCTATTTTAACATCACAATAAAAATGCCACTACAATTTACATATATGTCATATTAGAAAAAAAAATGTGGTCTAAACAAAATTAAGAATATATAGTGTTTTACTATAAATTAAAATAAATAATAAGAAAACCCACTATACATGTTATAACATTTGACTTTGATATAATTTTCTATATTGTTATAACCCAATTCCTTTGTAAACTATGTTACAAATTCACACAGCATTTGTAAATAATATTACAAATCCACACAGGCCACTTGCGTGTGGCTTATCACTTGCACACACAAGTGCAGCACAATTTCCTTATCAAAACAAATCCACACAGGCCACGCAGCACAATTTCCTTATCAAAAGTGTAACTAATACACTAACGTGGGCCCTTTTATTTGTGTGTAACTGTAAACAAGGAAAAAGAAGATGTGTTCAAGTGTAATACATCAACGTGGGCTCTATTATTTTATAATTATTTTTAGATGACCACTTAACCAATTAGTGCTTACATGGGGCTCTCTAGGACTCCGAAAATTATATCCTATACCCGGCATATATGCCGGGTACAGGATATACCGGCTCCTAGGACTCATGGCCAAAGCAACTTTTGGCTGGCCCTTGAATAGTGAATACACAGTTATTCACTTGGTCCTCTATGTAGCCAAAGCAACAGTATGTGGCTTACAAATCTTATGGTGTTCCATTTTAATCACAACTTTATCATTTAAAGTCTAAATTAAGCATGTAAACAATCAAAAAAAAAAAAATTACAGCTTTTTATTTTTCTCTTTACATGCCAGAACATGCTTCTAAAAATTACAAATTTGAAAATTAAAAATTACTTAAACTTTTAATTTTTTTAAGCATGCATATAAGATTACATATATTAGAGATCATGACATTATTCAAGAGTGAAAACAAACATAAAATAGCTCTGATACCAATGTTGAATAATTATATATTTTACTAGAGGTCATATAGACACATACGTTTGGTGGAATAGATCACCAAATTCCCGGATCTTTGTAGGTAATTTTCACGAATTCCTAAACCTGTGAGAAACAAAAAAATAGAGAAAACACACACCAAAGAAAAATAATCACACGCACAAGACAGTATGTACGTGGTTTGGTAATTTGCCTTCGTCCACGAAGTTGTAGGGATTTCACTATTATCAGAGAAAAATACAAAGTTTGGCTCCATGGACTAAGCCTTAGAAAAATCTCCCATTAAAAACCACGCAACATTATTTGGGTCGAGTTAGGTCGTCAACCGGATCAAACATAAACTAGGCTTCACAAAGCCCAACAAATCTCCCACTTGGAGACTAGTTCTATCACCAACATCAGCCGCTATCTTCCAAACACAATCCCTCATCCCTGCAACTCATCCTCCTGTCCTCAAGCTAGAAGGCCAACTGAAGCTGCACACAGCTTCAGCTTCTCAATAGTAACACCCTTAGTCAGCATGTCTGTCGGGTTCTTAGATCCACAAATCTTCTCAAGTATTACCAGCTTATCTTCAACAAAGTACCGGATAAAATGGTATTTTGTCTATATATGCTTCGACTTTGAATGCAAAGCTGAATTCTTAGCAAGAAAAATTGCACTCTGACTGTCACTATGTAGAATGCCCATCTCTTGCCTCTTACCCAATTCATCTAAGAAGCCATGTAGCCAAATCATCTCCTTTCTAGCTTCAGTTGCTGCAACATACTCAGCTTCTCTAGTAGATAGAGTAACAATCTTTTGCAAATTTGAGGCCCAAGATATAGCTGTACCACCCAGAGTAAATACAAACCCAGGAATGCTCTTTCTACTATCAATATCACCAGCAAAATCAACATCTACGTAACCCTGCAGTTTCAAATTTGCACCTGTGAAGCAAAGACATGTATCTGATGAACTCCTCAGATATCTTAGAATCCACTTGACTGCCTCCCAATGCTGGTTTCTTGGCCTACTCATGAATCTGCTCACAACTCCCACTGCATGTGCAATGTCTGACCTTGTACACACCATAGCATACATCAAGCTGCCAATAGCTAAGGCATAGGGCACCTTGCTCATATGGTCCCTTTCTTCTTCTGTCTTTGGTGACTGTTCCTTGCTAAGTTTAAAATGACTACCCAAGGGTGTGCTCACTGGTTTAGCTTCATTCATGTTGAATCTGCTAAGAACTTTCTTCACATACTCTAATTATGAAAGCTTCAATGTACCATTAGCCTTGTCTCTAATGATTCTTATACCAAGGATTTGCTTTGCAGCTCCCAAATCCTTCATTGCAAACTGTTTTGACAATTGCTTCTTCAGATTATTAATCTCCTCGATGCTAGACCTTGCAATGAGCATACCATCCACATACAACAGTAAAATGATGTAAGAATTGTCAAAAAACTTAACATAACAACAATGATTAGCTTCACATCTCTTGAATCCAATTCTATGCATAAAACTATCAAACTTCTTGTACCACTGTCTAGGAGCTTGTTTTAGGCCATACAAGCTCTTTTTGAGTTTGCAGACTAGATTCTCCTATCCCTAAACAATTAACCCTTCTGGCTGAATCATGTAAATGTCTTCCCCCAAGTCACCATGAAGGAAAGCTGTCTTCACATCTAACTACACAAGATGTAAATTTTCTGCAGCCACTATTCCCAGTACCAGTCTAATTGTTGACATCTTCACAACTGTAGAAAATATCTCTGTATAATCAATGCCCTGCTTCTGCTAGAACCCTTAACAACTAATCTGGCCTTGTAACGTTTGCTACTATCATGCTCGTTCTTTATTCTGTATACCCACTTGTTGTGCAAAGCCTTCTTTCCTGTTGGCAGTTTAGTTAGTTCCCATGTCTGATTCCCCAACAAGGAATCCATTTCATCCTTCATGGCTAACTCCCACTTGCTTGAATTCTCATCTTGCAAGGCTTCATCATAGCATTCTAGCACATCACCATCAGTCAACAGGAGATAATTTAGAGCGGGTGAATAACGCTGTGGAGGTCTAATGGTCCTGGAAGATCTGCGGACTTTAGCTACAAGTGTACTTTGATCTACCTGTGAATCTACATTCTCCTTATCTTCTTGACCCATTTTCTGGACAGTGCTTTCATTAAATTCATCTAAATTGACAAACTCAGATTTATCTTGATCTATCCCTGTAACATCTGGCACTACAGTTGACATGTCCTTAGACATAACCTGTTCATTAAATATCACATTTTTACTTCTGATGATTTTCCTGTTTTGTTCATCCCAAAACCTATAGCCAAATTTCTCATTACCATAGTCAATGAAAAAGCATATTTTAGACTTTGCATCAAGTTTACTACGAGCATCAAAATCAACATGAACATAAGAAACACAACCAAAAACTTTTAAGTGGGAAAACTTTACCACTTTACCGCTCCAAACCTCCTCAAGAAGTGTGAACTTCATAGGAACTGATGGTTATCGGTTTATCAAGTAAGCTGTAGTGCTAACAGCATCAGCCCAGAAAGTTTTTGGTAGTCCAACATGCAACCTCATACTCCTAGCACGCTCATTAAGAGTTCTGTTCATAGACTTAGCCACACCATTCTGCTGTGGTGTCCCAAGAATAGTCTTCTCCATCCTAATTCCTTATGCAGCACAATATTCACTGAACCCTCCATCTATGTACTCTCCTCCATTATCTAATCTTAAACATTTTACTTTCAAACCTGTTTCTGTCTCAACCATAGCCTTCCACTTCTTAAAAGTTTCAAATACATCAGATTTATTTTTCAGAAAATAAACCCATAACTTTCTGCTTGAGTCATCAATGAAAGTGATGTAGTACCTTGAACCTCCAAGGGATGCAACCGGAGAAGGCCCCCACAAATCAGTGTGTACTAACTCCAATTTCTCAGCCTTCGGTGTCCTACTAGTTTTCAAAAAGCTCACCTTTTTCTGCTTTCCTAAGATGCAGCTTTCACATATGTCAAAATCAATGGATTTCAATTCTGGTAGTTTTCCTTTTGACAGCAGCATCTTCACCCCTTTCTCACTCATGTGACCAAGTCTGCGGTGCCATAGGCTTGTATTAGTACTTGCTTCAGCAACTGCTACTGTGTCTCTTGGACTTGAGGTCATATAGAGAGTACCAGTTTTCCTTACACGAGCCAATACTCTAGCTCCCTTTGTAACCTTCCAAGTACCACCAACAAATAGTACTGCATGCCCTTCATCATCATGTTGTCCAATAGAAATCAGATTCCTCCTTAGGTCAGGAATATGTCAAACCTTCTCCAGTAACCAAATAGACCCATTGGGCAACAACATCCGGACGTCTCCCATACCCACAACATCCAAGACTGAACCATCAGCCAAATACACCTTACCAAAATCACCTGCAACATCATTCTGTATGATTTCTCGGTGTGGAGTGGTATGAAATGAAGCTTTTGAGTCCAGAACCCAATCATCAAGTCGACTGTTTACTACAAGAAGTAATGCATCTTGTACCTCTTTTATTACAGCATTAGCAAAGTCATCTTCATTCTTTTTCTTAGGATTTTTGCATTGCCTCCTAAAATGACCTGTTTTCCCACAGTTCCAACATTGTACTTGTTGGCCTGATCTAGATTTACTTCTGTTCCAGTTAGAATTTTTGGATTTTGATCTACCCTGCTTTGAATTTCTATTATTACCTCTGCCTCTTGTCTCAAGGTTTAGGGCAGAACCAGATCTTGAGGTTTCACCTACATCTCTTGTGCAAACCTCCTCAGCCAGAATTAAATCCCGTATGTCGTTGTACTTCAGCTTTTCTTTTCCTGTGGAATTGCTTACTGCCATCCTCATTGCCTCTCAACTGTTTGGCAAAGAAGCCAAAACGATCAGTGCACGGATCTCATCATCGAAATCAATTTCTACAGATGACAATTGATTTATGATAGTATTGATTTGTGATAGTATTGAGTTCATTCAAATGTTGAACAATTTCTTCATCAAATGCATCATGTTGTTTGCTGACAGCTTTTCATACATACCGGACAAAGCCTTCATCAAATCTACTGTAGTCTTCTCCTTTACAACATTGTGTGCAACTGACCTAGACAGCGTTAACCTGATAACTCCCAGTACCTGTCTGTCAAGAAGAGCCCATTCCTCATCCTTCATAGTCGCAGGTTTTGTCCCCAAAAGAGGTAGATGCAATTTTCTCTCATAGAGATAATCTTCAACCTGTATCCTCCAATACACAAAATCTGTGTCATCAAACTTTTCTATTCCAGACGCCTTTCCTGCTTCCTCTGCCATTGCTCCCACTCAAACCTAACCCTAGGCTCTAATACCAGTTGTAGGGAATTTCCATGAATTCCTAAACCTATGAGAAACAAAAAAAAATAGAGAAAACACACGCCAAAGAAAAATAATCACACGCATAAGACAGTATTTACGTGGTTCGGCAATTTGCCTACGTCCACGGAGTTGCAGGGATTTCACTATTATCAGGGAAAAATCCAAAGTGCGGTTACAATCCTTTTTTTCTCTCTCATAACTGACTACACAAGCCTCCGAAAAATCTCCCATTCAAAACCATGCAACATTATTCGGGTTGGGACGTCAACCGGATCAAACATAAACTAGGCTCCACAAAGCCCAATAGATTGGGTGTGATTAAACAATCTGGGGCATAGACGAGATATTATGAGTAGGAGATGTTAGAAATTGGGTTGGTTTTGACCCAACCCATAAACAATGGCCCATGGATTGTCCACATGGGTTATCTGATAAGTAAGTTTAAATTTAAACTAACTAATATTGATATGAGTTATCAATACCAGTAGTGGGTTAATTTAAACTTAACAGATAATGATATGAGTTATCAATATCAATAGTGGAGTAATTTAAATTTAACAGATGAGATCTTTTAGGGATCACATATATCTGATAGTAAGTGAATCTCTACTAGTATTTAAAATACTCCTATATCAGTTAGAAAAGAGATGACAAACACAGTGAGTGAACATACGTATAGTTTTGAGTGCTCTCTCAAAATAAGCCATCTCTCTAGGACACCATCAATTGTTCACTAGAATTTGGAGCGTGGAAATTAGGAGAGACTCTAGTAGCCTCTCTTGCAACTTGGAGGTGTTTCACAAAGGAGATCGTGAGGAGTTCGTAAAGCAAGCAAATGACAAGATCCGGGAATTTGGTGATCTATTCCACCAAAGGTATGTGTCTATATGACCTCTAGTAAAATATATAATTATTCAACATTTTTCAAAAACCTCGAATACTCTCTGGATTCGATAATGTTGTTGTCTCAATTTTTTCCTCACCACAGAGCCATTGGTAACTAGTGCTTACCACATAGGAACCATCTTTACTCTGGGCCAAAACATACAATCAGGTTGCTTGGTAGTGCACAGCGGGATAGCTCTAATTTTTGAGCTTTGAAGGGCAGACAAACACTGTGAATAATACGGCCATTCCACCCATTTGTGAGTGGATCAATTAGAGTCGGGACAGTTGCATTTCTGGAAGCAGGGGAGGGGGTGATAGGACTCGGTCTTATGACTCCCCTGGCAACCAGTTTGACTCATAAATTTGGATTTATGTATTGTCACCTACCTCCATTATACACCCCGTGAGATGATTTTCCTAGCATGGAAAATACTTTTCCAAGCAAACAAGCTCGAGGAAACCTTTGCATCAAACACAAACCCATTTGGAAAATATTTTGCTTTGAACACCTTTTAGAAAAGTGATTTAGTATTATGAACTAGTCTCCAAACTTGTTGGGCTAACATAGTTTCATTAAACTTACATAAATCTTTAAAACTCATACCTCCCTCAATTTTTGGCTTGCACAAAGTTTCCTAATTTTTCCAATGCACTTTCCCTTGTTCACCATGTTGTCCTCACCAAAATTTTCAAATCATCATCTCAATGTCTTTACAAAGGCCCATAGGTAAGTAAAAACAACTCATAGCAAAAGTGGGAATTGCTTGTACTACTACCTAAGAAGAACTTTCTGCCCCGCTTGTGACAACATTTTTTCCTTCCGCCTTGAATTTTTCCCCACACCCTCTCCTAAATAAAGTTTAGGCTTGCACTTCTGTTCCTACCCATCATTGCTGGAAGACCCAAATATTTTTCATATTCTTTTATCTCTAGAACCCCAAGATAATTTTTTATGGAATTTTTAACCTCCAAAGAGACAGATTTACTAAAGAATATAGTTATTTTTTCCTTGTTGATCTGCTACCTTGAGGCTTTCTCATATAAATCCAAAATTCCTTGGATAGTCTGGATATCACTAATTTGAGCATGACAAAAAAGGAGACTATCATCAACAAAAAATAAGTGAGAGATTTTGGGCCCATACTAATAAAGGGAGTAACCTCTGATCTTGTCTTCATTCACTGCTTGTTGGATTAGGGCAGTAAGACCCTCGGAGCAAAGGAGGAAGAGGTAAGGTGACAATGGGTCACCTTGTCTAATACCTCTTGTAGGAAAAATATTACCCTTTGGTTCACCATTTACTAATATGAAATAGGAGACTATGCTAATACACTCCGAAATCGAATTTATCCACTTGTTATCTAATGCCATTTTTTCTATCAACTTCAACAAGAAAGCCCACTTCACTCTATCATAGGCCTTACTCATGTCAAGCTTAAGTGTCATAGAGCCTAATTTTTCAGATTTCTTTTCTTTCATGTGGTGGAGAGTTTCAAAAGCAACAAGTATATTATTTGAAATTGCTTTGTTAGACTGAAATGCATTTAGAGATTCAGATATAATATCAAGTAATATCACTTTTAATCTATTCACCAGGACCTTGGAAATAAGTTTGTACAAATATTACAAAAGGCTATAGGTCGAAATTGACTTACCTGTTTCGGGCTTTTCAGCTTTGGGACAAGAGTTATATATGTGTGATTTATACCTACTAGAATTTGACTTGAATTTTAGCAGGAGAGAATTGCAATAGCTACATCACCACCAATTTCCCCCCAATAATGCTGGAAAAAAGTTGGGGGCATCCCATCGAGGCCCGAGGCTTTCAAAGGGGCCATTTGAGAGAAAGTTACATCAACCTCTTCCTTGTTAAACTCTCGGCCAAGAAAGGCATTCATCTCATTTGTAACTGATCTCAAAACAAGTAGCAAAATTGTGTCAATCGCACAAGGATTTGATGAAGTGAACAAATCAGTATAGTATTCCACCATAAGGGCACTACAGCAAAATGTATTTTTAGTGACGAATTTTAGTGAGGAAAATTTTTTCGTCACAAAAAGGTACCATATAGTGACAAAATTTATATTTCATCACTATTTATAAAAAAAATTAGTCACTTTTAGCGACGAAAATTAGATTTCGTCGCTATATGTTGTGTTGAACTAAAGGCGCCAAACAAAAATGTAGGCGCCAAACAAAAATGTAGGCGCCAAACTAAATTTATCTACAGCGACAAATTATTTCGTTGCCAAAAGTTTAAGTCTTTTGCGACAAAAACTTTCATCACTAAAGGTGTTGCTAGGATTACTATTAGTGACGAAACTCATTTTGTCGCTAAATGTGACAAATAGTGACAAAAATAAGTCATCGCTAAAAATAGGAACATAAAATCAGATGGGAATATAAGCAACGAATCCAAATTTCTGTCACTAAAGGTAGCCTATAGTGACAACATACAAGTCGTCACTAAAAGTTTAATACTAAAACACTTCAGCCCCCCCTTTTTTTTTCACTTTTCGCACTTTATTTTCCCTCCCTCACCTGATTCTCTCTTTCCCTCACTCTATCCCTCATAGCCGCGTCACCCCAGCTTGCCGCCACCGCTGATCGAGCTCACCGTGCCGCCGATCCAGCTCACTACTGTTCGCAAAGGTTCAGCTTGTCAATCATTCGCAACGCTTCAGCTCGCCAACCGTTCGTGACACTTCATCCTTCACACCATCCAGAAACACTTCTGGCAACACTTCAATCCTTCCCACCTAGCCGGCGACCCTTCACCTCCCACCCAGTCGGCAACCTTCACCTCCCACAACAACCGGCAACCCTTCGTGTAATGAGTATTTTTTTATTTTAAGTTAATTGTTTTGTTAATTTTTATTTGATGATTCTAGTTCCTTTGGGTTGATTATATATGATCCAAATTTGAGTTTGTTTTTCCATGTTGGAAATATATAATGTTGTTACTTTAATTTTTTTTTTTTTTGTTCTAGTTGAAACAGCAATGGGTGATTACTTATGTGTTTGCTCCAAAATAAGGGAAAGATTACTTATTTGTTTTTGTTGTGTTGCTTGATTGATTTAATTGAAAATGTTAAACAATTGCTTGCTTTTTAGTAGAAACTTAAGGTAGTGTTTTATAGGATTTGGATTCATTCTGGACTCTATGATATAATAATAATAAAGTGTGTTACTCTTTTGCAAGTTTTAGTGATATAAATGTGGGATTTTTGGTGAAGGCTTTTGTATTAATAGTTGGTATGTTGATAATGGTTGTTGAATAGGGGGAAATCTCCGGTTAAACAGTGCTAGTTGCACCATCTTTATGTTGGTGTTGAATTGGGTAAATCTTCACAATTAGGTGAATTGTTGGTGTTGTTTCTCTAAAGAGTTGTTCAATTGAATGGTTGATTTTTGAATCTGATTTTTCCATTATAGTACAAGTAGTGTTGTTTCTAGATTGTGGCTTTTGTTTGCTAGTTTTCATGTGGGGTAGTGATTTTAAAGAATTAGATATTTGTGCTGACATTTGGTTGTTTACAAGCTTTTCATTCCCCTGTAAATATCTTTCTCCTTTGGCGGTTCTAATTATTGTCTTATTTGCTTGTTTAACTTTTCTTTAACTTGTGTACTTATAAATTTAACTTTTCTTTTGCAGACTAATTACACATTGTTTGCAATAACTTTGGATTTTTTTTTTTTTTTTCTGAAAGTTGTAAACTTAGCTTGAGCAAAGTAAGTAAATTCTAGTTAAAAACTTATAAAACTCTATACTTGTGATGTTGGAAATTGGATTTGTGGTGGTATGTTGTGTTGGAGCAATTGGGTGACTTGTATGGTGTTATAAGGTGGTTTAAATACATATTGGAAGTGTTTTTCAATTCTTGCAAATGTGAATGAGTATTGTTAATTAGATGTGATGATTAGTATTTTATTTGATTTAAATACTTGTAAAACTCTATACTTGTGATGTTGGAATTGGTTTTGTGGTGGGTTGTTGGGTTGGAGCAAGCGGATGGCTTGCATGGTATTATAAGGTGGTTTAAACTAATATTGGAATTGTTTTTCATTTCTTGCAAATGTGAATGAGTATTGTTGATTAGATGTAATGAATAGTATTTTATTTGATTTCAATACTTGTAAAAATTTATACTTGTGATGTTGGAAATTGGATTTGTGGTGGTATGTTGTGTTGGAGCAATTGGGTGGCTTGTATAGTGTTATAAGGTGGTTTAAATACATATTGGGATTGTTTTTCAATTCTTGCAAATGTGAATGAGTATTGTTGATTAGATGTAATAAATAGTATTTTATTTGATTTCAATACTTGTAAAACTCTATACTTATGATGTTGGAAATTGGTTTTATGGTGGTATGTTGTGTTAGAGCAACCGGATGACTTGCATGGTCTTATAAGGTAAGTTAAACTAATATTGGGAGTGTTTTTCATTTCTTGAAAATGTTAATGAGTATTGTTGATTAGATGTGATGAATAGTATTTTATTTGATTTAAATACTTATAAAACTTTATGCTTGTGATGTTAGAAATTGGATTTGTGGTGCTATGTTGTGTTGGAGCAAGCGGGTGGCTTGCACGGTATTACAAGGTGGTTTAAATACATATTCAGAATGTTTTTCATTTATTGCAAATGTGAATGAGTATTGTTGATTAGATGTGAAAAATAGTATTTTCTTTGATTTAAATACTTGTAAAACTCTATACTTGTGATGTTGGAAATTGGATTTGTGGTGGTATGTTGTGTTGGAGCAAGCGGGTGGCTTGCATGGTGTTATAAGGTTGTTTAAATACATATTGAGAGTGTTTTTCAATTCTTACAAATGTGAATAAGTATTGTTAATTAGATGTCATGAATAATATTTTATTTGATTTAAATACTTGTAAAACTCTATACTTGTGATTTTGGAAATTGGTTTTGTGGTGGTATCTTGTGTAGGAGCAAGCGAGTGGCTTGCATGGTGTTATAAGGTTGTTTAAATACATATTGAGAGTTTTTTTCAATTCTTACAAATGTGAATGAGTATTGTTGATTAGATGTCATGAATAATATTTTATTTGATTTAAATACTTGTAAAACTCTATACTTGTGATGTCGGAAATTGGTTTTGTGGTGGTATGTTGTGTTGGAGCAAGTGGGTGGCTTGCGTGGTGTTATAAAGTGTGTTAAACTAATATTGGGAGTGTTTTCCATTTCTTGCAAATGTTAGTGAGTATTGTTGATTAGATGTGATGAATAGTATTTTATTTAATTTAAATACTTGTAAAACCTTATACTTGTGATGTTTGTGATTAGTTTTGTGGTGGGTTGTTGTGTTAGAGTAAGCGGATGGCTTGCGTGGTGTTATAAAGTGGTTTAAACTAATATTGAGAGTGTTTAAGTATTAATATAAACTTGTGCATTCATGAATGGGATAAAACTTTATCGAAGTAGCTTATATACTTAGATGTTAGAATACATTATGCATGAGTTGTCCTTATTTTACTAAAATTGCATTCACCTTGCAATTGTAGTTAAATTTTGCACTTGTGAATTGCTTGATATGGATAATGGTGTGGACTATGATGTTAAGTTAGTAGCAACTGTACTTATCTTTCATGTCAATATATTGTTTTAATTGGATACTTGTTTTACTTTTTACTTGTGGAATGCATGGATCGATGTTTTATAAATATGTTATTCAAATGTGAATTTTTAATAATGTAATGACAGGTTACAGGTTAATATCAAAGCCATGAAAAAAATACAAACGGAAAATAAGTTTTAGCGACGAATTTTTCCGTCACAAATATAGCAGCAAAAAATTGTTTTAAGGACGAAATATTTCGTCGCTAAATGTAGTAGAATTTTGTAAGAAATGGTTTTAGGGATGAAAATTTTCGTCGCTATATGTGCCTAAATTTTCTTAAAAATAGTTTTAGTGACGAACTTTTTCGTCACTATATGTACCCGAAAATAGTTTTGGTGACAAAATTGTTCGTCACTAAATATGATTTAATAAACTAAAATGGTTTTAGTGACGAAATATTTTCGTCGTTGAATAGTGTTTTTAGTGAGAAAAACATTTAGTGGCAAAATGTTTTCGTCGCTAAAAGTTTTTTTTATTTTAAACAAATCGGACTTTTAGTGACGAAATGAGTTTCGTCGCTAATTAGTAGATTTCGTTGCTAAAGGTTCTTAGCGACGAAAAACTAGGCTTTTAGTGGTGAATTATTTCGTCACTAAAAATACATTTTCTTGTAGTAGGACTACCACCTTCTCATCCCCAGTACACATCTCTCCCATCGAATTTCGAACCCATGGATAGTATTGCAACGAAATCTACGAGAAGCTTTATTATGGAAATAACTTGTATTCTTGTCTCTTGATTTTATCCAATGAGATTGAGATCTTTGGTGCCAAAGTTTCTCTTCCGCTATTAGTAAACCATTTATCTCATGCTTTAGTTGCTGGACACAGTCTAGATTACATCCCTGTAAAGCCAAGATTTTTTCTTGCTTCAAAATATTTTTTTTTCCATTAGTTGCCTTGTGATTTTCCCAAAAGTCTTCCTACTCCACCATTTATGACTAGTTTGAAATTTGTCAATTTTTCCAACAACGTTTCTCATCGAAGAGTTCCCATAATTATTCCTCCAAGCCAAGTTTACAATTTCATGGCAACCTCCGTCTTCCAACCACACCTATTCAAACCTCCATGGTTGATTTCTAGACTGGAATTCCCTTTGAGTGAATAATGATGGGTTTATGATCCGAAGTGCCACACTCAAGAATAATCACCTTGGTTGCTAGGAATAAATTCAACCAATCTTGTGTACTAACAGCCTTGTCCAATCTTTCCCATATAGTAATCCCATTTGGAAAACTCTTGTACCAAGTGAATTTGTTTCCCACAAAGTCGAAATCGATGAAACCACACTCATCAAGAAAATCTTGGAAGTCCTGCATTTGTAGGTTTGGTCTAAGTCTACCACCCAATTTTTCATGAGATTTTGTGATCTCATTAAAATTGCCAGCATATAACCAAGGTAGAGAGAATTTTTTTCTGAAACATCGCAGTTTGTTCCATGATTCAGCATGGTTTTGAGTTTTCAGGAAGCCATAGAAGCCCGTAAACCTCCAGCTGCCCTCTTTCCCTTTATTTATAATAGCATCAATATAATTTAGTGAAATATTTTCCACCAATAAGTCAACATCCTTGTTTTTCCAAAACATTTCTAGTCTACCTCCTCTCGTGATTATGGAAACACTGAAAGTACCACCAAACCTCATTTTATCTCATAAACCGATCAGCCTAGCTTCATCCAGCCATGTTTCGGCTAAGAACATGACTGCAGGATCTTGCGCCCGGACTAGATCACCCAACTCTTAAATTGTCTACAGGTTCCCAAGGCAACAACAATTCCAATAAAGTAGACTTATTGTCCTTGGTGGGGCTGTGAAGCATCCACCGCCAATCTAGATTCTACCACCTTGATGATGCCGAAAAATCACCAATGAGCTGCACGCTCTCTCAGATTGGAACAATACCTACAAAACAAAAAGAGATGACCTAACAGAGGGCACCGGTGTGGTGCCGGCCACAAACCCTCCGAAGGTCAAGTTAGAACTTTTTTTTTTTACAAGCCTAGAGTGCCAGAGTTGAGTAAATAATGCGTACCTTGACTTATGAGGGTTTTGGGGTATTTATAGTAGTGTAGGGTTAACATCCATGCCTTAGCCATGAATTCCTTTCCTTCTGGGATAGAACCTCTTCGACTTTGCATGTCCCCTAGAGTTCTTTTCCTTATTGGAGTTTCTTGATTAGTGTTAAGCGTGTGACGCAAGAACTCTCTTTATACACGCTTGCGTCGGGATTAAGCTAAGCCACATCAAACCTAACGTGAGACGCAAGTCAATTTCATTTAGGAATCCTTTGAGGCCAAATCCAAAAAGATGATTGCTACGTGTTGCTTGCGTTTGTCCACTATGGGTTAGATTTCCTTGGATCTGTCGTCCTTATACCATCATATCTGTTCAAATAGACCCGTCACATTCATTTTTATTCCCCTTCAATTGCCCCCTCATTCCATGAGTTCGTCACCTATCCTCTACGAGCTCATAGAATGATGGTTAGTTTTGATCCTTGATAGGTGTGTCGTGATTGACAGGTTGGAGCAGAGTCATAAATGCACAAGGGACACGTGGTGGAACCTGATTGATGGCTCGTCAGAATCGAGGCGTCCCTTCGTCTTCTGTGCCATTCCTTCTATATATGCTATCCATCCCTTTCATTTTCACGTTTTGGAAAAAAATTCAATTCATCAGAGCGCAACCGTCCACTTCGCGTGGTTTGACGCCTTGAGAAGCTGCTTCTTATCGTCCTTTCAGTTCATCCGTCACTTCATTCGTACCATCCAGCCATAAGTACCTTCTCTGCTTATTAATTTCTGTTTATTTCACATGTTGGTCTGTCATCAGTATAGATCTAGAGTCTTAGGTTTCCTTTACCCATCATCTGTAGGTGTCAGATGTCTGGTGAGGCGTCAAGTGGTCAGTCTTATGTCTATGAGGGAGCGGGCTACAAAGAGGTGTTCCCGTCAGGTCAAGCAGACCCGGACACCTCTAGCGAAGAAAGGGAACCATCAGCCATCTCTCCTTCCAATGTGGAAGATGAAGGGCAGGATGAGGACAGGTCAGAGTATGACTCAAACAATGACTTAGACGGTATAGATTCACTGATCTAGTCTGTCATAGGCCATGACAGTTTCAGGAAATTTGTCATGCTTCCTTTGTGGATGATGAACGATTTTATCTCCGGCATCAAGCAGCCACACTTCAATACGCTTAGGCAGAAATATCAGATACCTGATAACATCCCCATCCGTCTACCTTTCAAGTCCAAGAGTGCTATTACAAGGGTCTTGAAGACATTGGTGTGTATGAGCAGATGCTCAAAGCGGGACTGCGATTCCCATTAAGTGCTTTGCACCATCGTCTCCTCCAGTACTTCGGTTTGGCCGTCAGCCAAATCTCACCAAACGCTTGGAGGGTTTTTCTAAGTGTTGAGGTCTTGTATGGCGTGATTTCGGATGGGGCAAGACGGTTAACAGTGGAAGAGTTCTTTCACTGTTACTGTCCATCTAAAATTACCAAATCGAAGGGCATGTATAGCTTTATGCCGAGGAGTCCGGTGCTTAGGCTAGTGTCCGAGACCCCAGACTCCAATCGCAACTGGAAGGGTCGATACTTCTTCCTTTAGGGGGACAACTGAATGTGTCGTCCTGACGACCATGAGTTCATGCCAGTAGATAAGACTTGGGGGATAATGCCTCCATCTAGTATGAGCCTATCTTACTTACTAGTTTTTGTTAACCATTAAAGTTATCTTAACCGTTCATAATTTTGCAGCGAAGGACCGTCCACCTGTTACCACAGAACAATTTGGTTTCTTAGAGAGAGTCTTCCAAACCACCAAGTTGTCGGATAGAACGTGGATCAAGTGGGTCACGTTGGATACTCTACACTAGTACTACGACGGTCCTGAACCTTCAATTGCTACCTATCAATACGACACAGGAATACACAAACGTAAGTTTCTAAACCTACCACCATTGCTCTAATGTAGACCATTGTTTTCATTCGTCTACTTCTATGTAGAAATGGATGATGTCAGGAGAGGGGCCCTTATCAAGCAGGCGATCTTCCTCCTAAGACAAGTTCATCACATCCGTCTTTAAAGAGACCTCTGTCTGATAAAGCTGACCGTCATAGCCAAAAACAAAAATTGGTGACAGGATTACTTGCTGGCCAAAGATCCGGCAATGTGAAGTTGCCACCTAAGTTAGGCATAGGCAAGGGCAAGGGTCTAACGACCAATCCTGACCCCGTCAAGTAGAAACCTCCCATCTTGCTCTGAGAAGATCCTCAAAATGCACTGACTCAGGTGACCTCCATTATCACAGAGAAGGACTACGAGGATCTGGGTAATCACGCGACGGAAACTATGGGGGAGACAGCTCTGTACAGTCTTACTCAGGTTAGTACCCGTCGTGTACTTGTTTTGTCCTACTATTAATACTTTTACTTAATCATTGTTATCGGTGTAAACAGTCTTAATGGCTAAAGGGTTAATGGACCGTTGCCTTGCTTAAGAGAAGACGATGGAGCGTGTCCGTACGAAGTCAAAGGCGACAGTGGAAGAGCTTGACGAGCTTAAGCTTTGGAGGATCCGTCACAAAGAGAAGCTTAAACTGTCCGAGTAGGCTCGTGAGAATCTAGAAAAAGAAGTAGAATTGCTGAGGGAGACTCTGAAGGCTAAAGAAGACAGTCTCCGTCACGCAAAAGTTGTGGCCGTCAAAGAGTATTGAGATTCCGAGGCTCTCTTGGGTGAATTGGGTACCTCCTTTGCCGAAGGATTTGATGACTGTCTTCGTCAAGTGAAGGCATCGTTCCCTGACCTGAACCTTGCACATATCAACATCGACACTGAAGGTCAGACCCTTGCTCGGCCGTCGACTCTGAAGGAATGGACGAGCTTTTTGGCGAAGGTCTTGGTGACGATGAAGCCCATAAGGTTGTTGAGAGGGTATCCGTCGTTGATGATGTTCGTCAACCCTCACCCAAAGGCCCTGATAACCAGGAAGATACCGTTGTAGTCCAAGAGTAACATGTAACTTATTTATGTTTAGAACGTATGGGAAAACAATATATTGGACACATTTTGGTCCGTTGTCTTATGTTGGTTTTGTAATTGTACTTTTGATCAAATTTTTAAAGCATTTCTTTTGTATGCTCTTTGTGGTCTTTACTTGTTATTCGTAGTTTATTATGTTGGCCAAGACATGCTTTGCTAAAATTGATTCGTTTGTTTGAATAACTTTCATTCTTCGCAGGAGGATCTGTCCACTTTAAGGACTAATTTCATGCTTTGTAGGATGATCCGTCCTCTTTATGGATTTAAATGAATTTCATCCTTACAGAATAATCTATACACTTTATGGACTTAAATAAACTTTATCCTTGGTAGGATGATCCGTCCACTTTGTGGTCTTAATGGATTCATCCTTCATTGGATTGT
This sequence comes from Castanea sativa, assembly GCF_040712315.1. NCBI lineage: Eukaryota > Viridiplantae > Streptophyta > Magnoliopsida > Fagales > Fagaceae > Castanea > Castanea sativa. The sequence goes on along the minus strand of NC_134020.1, from coordinate 1,815,635 downwards.
CTGTCCACTATGTGGATATCTTAAATTTTTATCCTACTTGAGATGATCCGTCCACTGTGTGGACATGTTAGGTTTTCATCCTCCTTGGGATGTCCGTCCACTATGTGGACTTGACAGATTTTCATCCTCCTTGGGATGATCCGTCCACTATGTGGAGTAGATAGATTTTCATCCTTCTTGGGATGATCTGTCCAATATGTGGATATGTTAAATTTTTATCCTACTTGGGATGATCCATCCACTGTGTGGACATGTTAGGTTTTCATCCTCCTTAGGATGATCCGTCCACTATGTGGACTTAACAGATTTTCATCCTCCAGGGATGATCCGTCCACTATGTGGAGCAAATAAGTTTTCATCCTCCTTGGGATGATCCGTCCACTATGTGGACTTGATAGAATTTGAGCAAACTACATTCCATATGTTCTGAATAAACTCCTCTTATTATAATGAATAGGTAGAATGTTCATAAAAAATAAGAAAACCGTTGTTTTAGGCTCTTAAAGTTCTTATAGGAAATTAAAACTATAACTATCTGCTGGAAAAGATAAACTGAAAATGAAGAGGGTGATGCTGCTGTCGTCTTCATTCTTTGTCTATTGATAGTACTTCTTCAGCTGCTCCGTGTTCCATAAGTGACTCAACTTTTTCCCGTCTAGTGTCTCTAGGTAGTACGTTCCCTCCCTATGCCATGAAATGATCATGTATGGTCCTTCCCAATTAGGTCCTAGCTTCCCCTGGGAGGCATCTTTTGTGGCGTCGAGTACTCTTCTTAAGACAAGATCTCCAATTTGGAAGTCCTTGTACCTGACCTTGGAGTTATAATGCTTCGCCATCAGGTCCTAGTATCGTGCTAGTCTCTGCTCTGCTATCGCCCTGACTTCGTCCACAAGATCGAGCTGCAAACGCATGGCTTCGTCATTTTTGTTCTCGTCGTAGTTCCCAACCTAGTAGCTTGTTAGCCCCACTTCTGCCGGTATGACGGCGTCACTACCATATGCCAATCGGAACGGTGTTTCTCGTGTCAGTGTTCTTACCATTGTCCTATATGCCCATAAAACACTTGGTAATTCATCCGGCCATATGCCTTTTGCCCCCTCGAGCCAGGTCTTGATAATCTTGAGCAAGGACCGGTTTGTGACTTCAACTTGTCCATTGGCCTGTGGATGGGCGGGTGACGAGTAGTGGTTCTTGATCCCTAGCTCGGAACAAAAATTTCTGAATGCATCGTTGACGAACTATTTTCCATTGTCTAAAACTAGCACCCTCAGAATACCATACCTGCAAATAATATGCCTCCATACAAACCTTCGGATATTCTTCTCCGTGATAATGGTCAGAGCCTCTGCTTCCACCCATTTAGTGAAGTAGTTAATGCCAACTACTAAGAACTTCAGCTACCTTATCGCTGTTGGGAACAGGCCCATGATGTCTAGTTCCCATTGTGCAAATGGTCATAGGGCCGTCATAGGGGTAAGCTCTTCCGTTGGTTGTTTTGTGAAATTTTGAAATTGTTGGCACTTGTCGCAGGCTCTAACATATGTGTCAGCATCCTTCTGCATTGTTAGCCAGTAGTATCCTGCACGGAGTAGCTTATGCACTAAAGACCTAGATCCAGAATGGTTGTCGTAAACTCCTTCACGGACCTCCCTCATGATGTAGTCTGCCTCTTCGTGGTCGAGGCATCTCAGGTAAGGTCGAGAGAATCTTCTTTTGTTTAGGACATCTTTAATCAAAACAAACCGGGCAGTTTTAACCTTCAACTTTCTTACGGCGTCTTTGTCGTCTAGCAGTTTGCTGTCTTTTAGATATGCGGCGATTGGAGTCATCCAACAATGCTCATTGCTTACCTCCTGCACGCCAGTGACATCTATCAGAGATGAAGGTTGAACGAAGGACAATACCTGGTCAGGGACGATCATTTGTTCTGCGAAAGCTGCTTTTGCTAATCGGTTGGCATCTTGGTTCTCTTCCCTTGGGATTTGAACTATCTTGATCTGGAGGTAACTTGTTCGACCCTTCACTTCTTTGAGATACCTCTTCATCCTTTCATTCTTGCAGTTGTAGCTTTTATTAACCTAACTAATCACGATTTAAGAATTGGAGTATACAACCACACTCTTAGCTCCTGCAGCTATTGCGAGGTCTTGTCCTGTTATTAAGGCTTCGTATTTCGCTTCGTTATTGGTGGCATGGAAGTCCAGATGGATCATGCATTCGATCTTATCTCCTTCTGGGGTGTAGAGTACTACTCTTGCCCCTCTAGCATGTATATTGGGAGATCCGTCCATGTGGATTCTCCACACGGGAGTCTCCTCTGTCCCCTGGTCTTTCTTGATAGTGAACTCAGCGATGAAGTCTGCTAATATCTGTCCCTTCATAGCCGCTCGTGGTTGGTACCGAATATCGAACTCACTCAGCTCGACCACCCATAATGCCATCCGCCCGGCAGTTTCAGGACTACTCATTGCTCTTTGTAAGGTTTTATCTATTAGGACATTTATGGTATGTGCTTGAAAGTATGGTTTGAGTTTCCGTGCCGCAGTCACTAATGCGAAGGCAAGCTTTTCCATCTGAGGGTACCTCTCTTCTGCTCCCCTCAGTGCTCGGCTTATAAAATACACGGGCCTTTGTACCTTATCTTCCTCTCTAATAAGAGCCGCACTGACGGCTGCTGAGGAGACGGCAAGGTATAGGAACAATTCTTCCCCTGGCGTGGATAGGCTGGGTAACGATGGAGCTAAGAGATATGCCTTTAAATCTTCAAATGCCTTTTGGCACTCATCCGTCCATTCAAATGATCTTCTCAGCGTACGAAAGAAAGGGAGACATTTGTCTGTTGCTCTTGATACGAATCTATCCAAGGCTGCTATCTTGCCATAAAGACTTTACACTTCCTTTATCGTCTTTGGAGCAACTAGTTCTATTATCGCCTTCACCTTCTCTGGGTTGACCTCGATGCCCCTTTGGGACACCATAAATCCCAAGAACTTTCCTGCGATTACCTCGAACGCACACTTGCTCGGATTCAGCTTCATTTTGTATGACCAAAGAGTGTCGAAAGTCTCCTGGAGGTCGCTCATGTGATCGAACTCCCGAATGCTTTTCACCAGCACGTCGTCTACGTAAACCTGTATGTTTCTCCCAATCTGGTGTTCGAACATCTTGTTCATCAATCTCTGATATGTGGCTCCTACATTCTTAAGTCCGAAGGGCATTACTTTATAGCAGAAAAGCCCCTGACTTGTTACGAATGAGGTTTTCTCTTGATCAACTTCGTCCAATTTAATCTGGTTATAGCTGAAGAATGCATCCATGAAGCTCAAGAGTTCATGTCTTGCCATGGAATCAACCAAGGTATCAATACGCGGGAGTGGGTAACTATCCTTAGGGCAAGCCCTATTCAAATCCATGAAGTCAACACACATTCTCCACTTCCCATTGACCTTCTTAACCATTACCATGTTGGCCAACCAATTCGGGTAGTACACTTCACGTATGAAGTCTGCTTCCTATAACTTCTGTACTTCCTCGGCTATGGCTCGATCTCATTTAGTGGCGAACACTCACTTCTTCTGTTGGACAGGAGAGAATGAGGGTGATACGTTCAACTTGTGGGTCATGACTGACCCGATCCCTGGCATGTCCTTGTGAATCCATGCAAAAACATCTTGGTTTTTCTTAAGGAACTTTGCAAGTGCTTGCCGGACTGCTTTACTGGCCAAGGTACTGATTCCTGTGGTTCTTTTGGGCCTAGAGTCATTGAGGTGTACTTCTTCTAACTCTTCCTCCAATTCTGCTACCGTCCGCTACTCCTCGATGTTCATCCTTGGTAGGTGGTCATCCGTCTCCATCATGGCCACGTAGCATTCTCGCGCGGCTACCTGATTTCAGTGCAGCTCTCCAATTTCGTATTCAGTAGGGAACTTGACCATCAAATGGTAGGTCGAGGTTACAGTCTTCCACGCGTTGAGGGTAGGTCGTCCGAGGATAGCGTTGTAGGCAGATGAGCAGTCGACCACAAGAAAAATCACATCCTTGGTGATCTGCTGGGGGTAATCTCCCACCGTCACAGACAATGTAACGATGCCTAAAAGGTAGACCCTTCTCCCTCCGAAGCCAACGAGTGGTGCATTTGTTGGAACCAGTCATTCTCTATTAATCCCCATTTGCTGGAATGCGGGGTAGTAAAGGATATCAGTCGAGCTTCCTTTGTCAACCAAAACTCGATGCATATTGTAGTCCCCTGTCCGTATGCTGACGACAAGTGCGTCGTCATGTGGGTGGTGAAGGCGTCATGCATCCTTTTCCGAGAACCTAATGCTAGGGTTATCAATTCACGCCATTTTTTGTGAGAAGCTTGTCAACTAGATGCTTTGAACCATCCGTAAATATGTTTTGTGGGCCTTTCTAGATGACCCTGCTGATGCGGTGCCCCCTACAATCATCCTTATGTCTCCTATTGGTGGTCTGGGACGTTCGTTCCCTCGTCAAGGGGCCTGTTCCTATAGTTGATCAGTCCTTTCCTTGCTAATGAACCCCTGTAGCCTTCCCTGCCTAATAAGAGCTTCTATCTACTGCTTTAAGTCATAGTAGTCCGCAGTATCGTGGCCATGATCATGATGAAAACGGCAATACTTGTCATTTGGCCTTTTGTTAGGATCTCCTTTCAGTTTTTCTGGAAACGTCAGGGCTCCTTCATCCTTGATCTGCATCAATACTTGGTCGATCGGGGATATAAGGGGGGTGAAGTTTGTGAATCTTCCTGCGAGTGGTTTGGATCTCCACTCTTCCTGTCGTTCTCCTGTTCTAGCCATCTTCCGTCCTCTATCCGATTACACGTCTTCCTATATTTCCCTTTTTCTTAGCTTTTCTTCTCGGACTAGTAGCGCATCTTCCGCGTTCATGTACTTGGTCACCCTGTAAAGCACATCCAACATGGTCTCGGGTCATTCTTATATAAGGAAAATAAGAACTTACCCTTTCGTAGCCCGTTTGTGAACGTAGCCATTAGTATCTTGTCGTTCGCCTCGTCTATCGAGAGAGCCTCCTTTTTGAAGCGAGATATGTATGACCTTAGCATCTCGTCTTCTCATTGCTTAATGCTCATCAAACAGGCTATGGATTTCTTGTATCGGTGACCCCCGATAAAGTGTGACATGAATTGAGCGCCTAACTCCTTGAAAGTGCTAATCAAATTGGGCGTTAGTCTACTATACCATATCCTCGCAGGTCCCTTCATCGTGGTGGGGAAGGCCCTACACATGATCTCATCCGGCACGCCCTGGAGGTGCATTATGGTCTTGAAAGATTCTAGGTGGTCTAAAGGGTCCTTGGACTCATCATAACTCTCCACCTGAGGCATGCGAAACTTTGGGGGAAAGGGGAATGAACTAACGAGTGCTATGAAAGGTGAATCAGTTCGCTGGATACTCATCCTCTGAGGTCATTCATCATCACATCCATCCGTTCCCTCATCATCTGCATCTCCGCGGCTATGTGAGGAGGGAGAGTATCCGAGACAGATGGTTGGTTGGTTTCCTGCCTCTCCGGTCTGCTCGGGGCTTAGGTACCCTTGAGTCCTTCCTGATTCCTCCTCTTAGCACTTGTCCCATCCTGGTCTTCCTCCTGTGTGCCAAGGTGCGCATTCCTTTGCCGCAACTGCTCCTCCAAATCATGATTTTGCTTGGTCAGGCGTTCGACCGCTGCTGCGAGCATTTGGACTTGCCTCTCCAAGGCCATGGTGTGCGGTTTGTCGCCCTGATTGTTGGTTGTTGCCATCGATCAAGTGAGTACCATGCAGCTCTTTGTCTCAAGGATAAAACAAAGGCTGATTACTCACTGTTCCCATAAATGGCGCCAACTGATGATGCCAAAAAATTACCAATAAGCTACATGCTCTCTCAGATCGGAACAATACCTACAAAACGAAAAGAGATGACCTAACAGAGAGCACCGGTGTGGTGCCGACCACAAACCCTTCGAAGGTCAAGTTAGAACTTTTTTTTTTTACAAACCTAGAGTGCCAGAGTTGAGTAAATAATGCGAACCTTGACTTGTGAGGGTCTTGGGGTATTTATAGTAGTGTAGGGTTAACATCCATGCCTTGGCCATGAATTCCTTTCCTTCTGGGATAGAACCTCTTTGACTTTGCATGTCCCCTAGAGTTCTTTTCCTTATTGTAGTCTCTTGATTAAGTTTAAGCGTGTGACGCAAGAACTCTCTTTATACACACTTGTGTGGGGATTAAGCAAAGCCACATCAGACCTAACGTGAGACGCAAGTCAATTTCATTTAGGAATCCTTTGGGGCCAAATCTGGAAAGATGACTTCTACGTGCCCTGCTTGCGTTCGTCCACTGTGGGTTAGTGTTCCTTGGATACGACATCCTTATACCGTCACATCTGTTCAAATAGATCCTTCACATTCATTTTTATTCCCCTTCACACCTGATCATATTGAACAACCACTCTTTTTTTTCCTTGGTATGTCAAAGCAATCATCTACAGCAAAGGGCCATTTCAGAGGCAGAGGAACACTCAGCACATCCTCACCCTCTTTTGTCGAACTTGTGATTCTTTTCCATGTTCTGGCTATTTGGTCACAGGTTTTTGTTACCGAACCACGGATACTCCAGGTAGTAGCAGGGCTATAAAGGGAAGCGTGCTGGTGTACATGCCCACTTAAAACCGAGGGTTGGAGAGATGAGGCAGGATTCTCATTAATCACTTCCAAGTCAGAGTCTACATTCTTTGCCCTAACATTTAAAATTCCCCCTCCGTGATTTTTGCCTGCCTCGCTGTCAAACTTTTGTTACTCCATATCAATATCCCGTTATGTATCATTAAAATCCTTCCCAAAAATTTTGCTACCCATAACTCCCCAACTGCACTAGATTTGTTCTGTTTCGCCTTTCATTATTACTACCCGTAAAATCTGTTGCTTCAGTATCCTTCTCATGATTTGTCGAAGCTGAGTCCATTGGAGTTTCAGTAATCATCGTCCTAGGAACGTTTGTGGAGTCTTTTGGGTAAATATTACAAAAAATGGAGTTTTTTGTGATTATAGGCACTGTTCTAAGTTATTTCGAGGAATGAGGAGAGAGAGTGAATTTCGGCAACACCGTTGCCGAAATTCTAAGAAAAGTATGAGAGAGAAAAGGAAAAAGTAGGAGAGAGAAATTTTGGAATTTCGGCAACACTGTTACCGAAATTCCTTCTGCCCAGCCTCTACCCGAGTGAATGAGTGCCCAATGCCCGTGCGCAAGTGCCAAAAAAAAAAAAGTTTTGTGGCAATCCCATTGCCGAAAATGGAGGGAAAAAGTTAAAAGAGAGAGAGAGAGAGAGAGAGAGAGAGAGAGAGAGAGAGAGAGAGAGAGAGAGAATTATGGCAATGGTATTGCCGAAATAGGGAAAAAAAAAGAAAAGATAATTGTGGCAATGGTATTGCCGAAATAGGGGGAAAAGAAAAAAAAAATTGTGGCAATATATAGGGGGGAAAAAAGAGAGAGAGAGAATTGTGCAATGGTATTGCCAAAATAGGGTGAAAGAGAAAAAAAAAATTTGTGGCAATGGTATTGCCGAAATAGGCCGAAATAGGGGGAAAGAGAAAAAAAAATTGTGGTAATGCCATTACCGAAAATGGGAAAAAATTAAAAAAAGGAAAATCAATTGTGGCAATGGCATTACCGAAATAGAGGGAAAAAATGACAAACTCAAGTACGCTGAGTGTTTGATTCTTATCCGTCTGTCTGAAACAAATTCAAGTACCATTTGATTCTTATTCAAAGTACATAAATTCTAAAACTTACATGAAAGAAAGTTATAGAAGAAAAAAAATGATTGATGTGTACCGTAAATAAAAAAAATTAAAAAAAAAACTGAGATTTTTGTAGAGATTCTTTGAAGAAAAAAAAACGTCCACAACATTTTTATTTTTACAATAAATCATAGGTGGTTAGTTGTTACTGGTTCAAATTTGAACCTAACGCTAAGATACTTGCCCTAACACTAACAACTAGTAACAACCTGCCACTTATAATTTGTTGCGAAAATATTCACCTCTTCCTCCCATGCTTATTTTTTGCCTGAAATGATTCCATTCATCCTTCCCAATAAAACCATATCACGCCTAAAATTTGGTTTCAGATATTCTTTTTACTTTTTATCCCTCCTCCCCGTGACAAGTGATTGTTTTTTGTCTTTTTATTTCTCCTCTTTCTAATAAAAGGCAAGTGCCCTGCCTGAAATCTCCTCACAAAGTTGATCTTTTTGGCGTTTTGTTTTTTTGCAGACTCTGTTGTATTTGGTATATTTTTATTAGTACAGTTTAAAGTACATAGATGTTCTTATTCAGATTCTTATCCATGCATGGGAGAAATTTATGGAAGAAAAAATGATTGATGTGCACAGTGTAAACAAAAACAAAAAAAAAAACTGAGGATTTTGCAAAGATTCTTTGCAGGATTTGCAAAGATTTATAAATGATTGATGTGTACTGTAAACAAAAAAAAAAAAACAAAGACACTTTGAGATTTTTTGCAAATATGATCCTTGTTGTATTTGGTCAATTTCTATTAGTACAGTTTAAAATCTAAGAATTTAACTTATACGAAACTTGCATCTTATTTAAACAGCACCAATATTACTTTAGTTTCCACATTTCTTATTTTCCACTCTTTTCCCCCTAAAAATTCTATCAGCCTTCTTCTTCACTCTTATTCCCCTCATAATTTTATCAACCATTTTGAATTCATGCGTGCCATACATTCTACAAACAACTATAAGGAACAACACTTGCAAATACCTATCCGTGTTTATCATTTTACAAGGTGAGTTACATCTCTTTAAGTAGTTAATTTTCTTTTTATAATATTCATGTTGATATGTTTTAGGGGCATAGCTAAGCATGAAAATTTTGTTTTTGTTAAATTATTTGTTCATGAAAATCTTGTTTTTGTATTATGTGTTTTGCAACAAGAACTGATTTGTATGATATATTTTAAATTATGGGTCTTGCCTAAAATTTCATATAGCAAAAATAAATTTCAAAATTGACATAAATTTTTCTTAAAGAAATTCTTACTTTGTTAGCCTAAAATATACATGTATGCTATAAGAAAACCAAAAAAAAAAAAAGTTAGTATATGTCCCTAAATCAAAAATCTAAGTTTTAGTTATAATAATAATAACAAAAATTATACGATATTAGAAATATTTATCTATTATCGTAATAATGCATGAGAAATATAGTCTGTCTTATTTTAGAAGAAGCAAAATGAAGAGCTACATAAAATAATTTACGTAACCATAACAGATCATTCTAAATAATTTTAACTACTATGATGGACAATAATAAATTATCAATGAACCAATCCTCTTTAATAGAATTCTCTTAACTCTAGCTATTTAAACATTGAATATTTTTAATAGATTACCTTCTTGTATTGCATTTTAATGGTTGTGCAGTGTTAATATATTAATACTACTTTTATGTTTTAGTGTGAATTGTAGAAAAGTTGTTCATTTTTCTCATCCATTCCGATGGAATAATTAAACATGGAGAAAATGGGGTTTATTACCAAGGCCCACCTCCTTCTATGCTTCCATTAAGCAGGGGTGTGACATTTGAAGATCTATGTGATAGAGTAGCATCCACGCTTCATATAAACAGAGAAGATTCAAAACTTACTATTTGGTAAAAATTTCCTTTTCAATGTCATCCACATCCTGTGAATTACCAACAAGTTTTGGTAGAAGATGATAATGGTGTCAATGCAATATTCGATATGTTACTGCCAATATGGTTTTGTAGGTGCAGAGTTGTACGTGGGTGTAAAGCCCATAAGAAGCCACCGAGATGTTTTTCCCATTCGATATGCCAACGAAGGATTGAGTGCACCATTTAGTTATTCACATGGCGGGCACTTTCATGATCCATATGCCACTCATATTGGTCATTATTCTGAAGATTTGGTTCGTTCCCCAATCAACATTGGTGGTGCTGACTATCATGCTTCATATACCCATGTTGCAACTGAGGACCAACATGCTCCTTATCGGCCAATGAACACCAATGATGTTGACTATGATAACCTAACTGAGCATATTGCACCAGAGTTTGAAGCTCAATATGACCAAACCGCCATTTAATGAGCTGCTAATGATCCCAATGATACACACCGCATAGCTGCTACTACTGAAAATGCAGTCCATACATTATCAAAAAGGATACGGGCCATAGATAGTAATGAACAACTTGATAACGACAAGGTCCTTGATGATGTTGGAGATGAACAGGAGCTTCCCAATGAACCTAATCATGAAAGCAGTCCAGCAATGGCGTTCCATCAACCTTCATCACTAAGCTTTTCATAGAACACGTGGGATAATATGATTGATCCAACCCCACCATTTGAAAAGCCCATTCAGAGTACTTGGGACCCTACCTAAGAGTTTTATGTGGGATTGATTTCTGCTGATAAGGATGAACTACAAGCTGCTGTTAAACAATATCACATCAAGAGGAACCAAACATTTAGTGTAAAAAAGTCAGATCGAGCATGTTGGTCTGTACGTTGCAAAAATTGTTCTTAGCATCTTCGAGCATGCTTCCGGGCTACGCATGGGTTCTTTGAGGTTAGGAAATACAATGGTCCACACACATGTACGGAGTCCACGCTCACACAAGATCACGAGCAATTAGACATCCATATTATTGAGAAAGAGTTGAGGGATATTGTCAAAGATGATCCAAACATAAGGATTTCTTCGCTTCAACAGAGTCTTTACAATAAGTACGAATACCGGCCTTCTTATTTTAAGGTGTGGGAGGCGAAACAGAAGGCAATTGGTAGAGCATTTGGTGATTGGGACAAATTTTACCAATTATTGCCAAAATGGTTGAAAGCTTTGACTGATTCAAACCCGGGTAGCAAGGTTATTTGGAGAACGGTACCTGCTACTATGTCAGGCTGTGCCATATTCGAGAGAGTGTTCTGGGTTTTTGGACCATCAATTGATGGTTTTCAACATATTAGGCCAGTGATTAGTATAGATGGAACTTTCCTATATGGTAAGTACAGAGGTAAGTTATTGATTGCATCAACTTGGGATGGTGACAATAGACTTGTTCCACTTGCTTTTGCCATTGTGGAGGAGGAATCTGATGATAGCTGGTATTGGTTTTTTAGTTGTATTTAGAATAATGTCACTAATCGAGATGAGTTATGTGTCAAATCTGATCGCCACCCTGGTATAATGTCAGCGATACGGGTTATATGTGAATCGGCACGTTGGCATCATCGTTTTTACCTTCACCATGTCGCTAGCAATTTCAATCAAAAAATTGGGAATAAAAACTTGAAGGCTATGGTAATGTGGGCAGGCATGGAGAATCAGCTACGAAAGTATCAAATAACAAGGGATAGAATTACTCAATTAAATGCAGATGGTGATGTTAGGATTTGTGCCCTTAAATCCTATTGTATGATATTATGTATGACATTGTGTATGACTTAATATTGTGATTAATAAAGTTGTTTTATTATTATCTAAAATAATGGTAACATGAATATTGAGACATTATCATATAGTCCATGAGATGCATAGTATGTGATTTATGTGATTTAGTCACAGAAGATATAAGTCACAAGTTCTTTGTACACTAAGAATTTTATAGTTCGTAGTCGGTGATGAAATTGGGCATTTCATTTGTGAAGACTATAACATATCAACTAAGATGATTTGTCTTGATCATAGAAGTTGAGACTTCTAGTTGATATGTTGATATGTTTTAAAAGTTAAGACATATTGAACTGGACCGCTGTGTGAAGGAAAAATTCTGGTTTTGCATCTCATGCAAAACCCATAGCGGAAGCGACGAACAAGGGTCTATTTCATTCATGATTGATAACGTGCACAATGTAAATTTCAAAATTTAAGAACAAGATGGCGTACCTTGGTGTGGAGAAATTCAAAACAAAGATTAGAAGCACTTGGGAACACTTTTAATCTTCACTCCAATTCCACTTTACGCCCAAGATGTGTGGTCTCTCAATCAGTTTTCAAGGGAGAATGAAAGTGTGTCTTACACTCTCTCACACACCGTTTCTTTTTCTTTTCTAATCTCTTCTAATTAAAAATTCTGTATGTTTCTCCCTTTATAACTAACTGATTATCTAATTGGGTTGGCCTATTGGGCCTTTCCAATTGGGCTTTAGTGTGTGGCTTAGAGTGGGACCAAAAGGGACCAATAAGACACTAGCTCCAATGGACCTTGGGCTTTTCCGTCAACTCTTGACAAGTCCAAAGTTACCATTAATTATATTTAATACCACTATATAAATATAATTACACTCTAGGCCTTATTAATTAATTATATCCCAAGACTTTATTAAACACGTAACCCCTTCATAAAATATTCGTAGTAACACAAAGTCATAAACGTAGACTGCCACTTTGTAAATTACTACATCTTATCCTTGAGTACCCGGTTTAATTCTTTAAAGTTATTCATTATATATTTATGAAATCCAATTTCACAAATATATACTTTAGTAATTTCTTACTAAAGTGGTTAGGCCTAACTCTCTGAATAACTGAAACCATTAAACTTATCTCAAGGGAATATTTTATATCTCCATCAAGAGACTATGAATTCCATATTAAGAATATATGTTCCATCAACACTAAATGTGGCTGCCCAACATACTGAGGTTTTGACCGTCACTTCAAGTCTCACTCCTGATATATCAAAGCAACCTACACTTCATGATCAGGTCCATTATTCTCTCAGGATTAAGAGTTCATGCAAATAGAAGTCGTGAGATTTATTATTCATTTGACAGTCGTTAGGAGAATAATAAACCTCACAATGTCCGATTCAATATGTTTTAACTCTTAAAACATATCAACATATCAACTAGAAGTTTCCACTTCCATGATCAAGACAAATCATCTTAGTTGACACGTTATAGTCTTCGCAGATGAAATGCTCAATTTCATCACCGACTACGAACTATAAATTCTGAGTTTACAAAGAACTTGTGATTTACATCTTCTGTGACTTTTCACATAAATCACATACAATGCATCTCATGGACTATATGATAATGTCCCATATTCATGTTACTATTATTTTAGATAATAATAAAATAACTTTATCAAACACAATATTAAGTCATACATCATGTCATACAATACACAATGTCATACATAATATCATACATAGCATCATACAATAGGATTTAAGGGCACTAATCCTAACAATCTCCCACTTGCCCTAAAGACTATTGTACACTAATCTAACTCCCATTCCCTCCAAATGTGACTCAAAAGTCCTTTGAGGCAAGGCTTTGGTAAAGGGATCTGCTAGATTATTTGCACTTTCAATCTTTGCTACCACAACATCTCCACGAGCAACAATGTCTCGAATGATGTGGTACTTCCTCTCAATGTGCTTTCCTTTCTTGTGATTCCTTGGATCTTTGGATTGTGCAACCGCTTCACTATTGTCGCAAAACAATGTGATGGGAAGTTGCTCCATTCTTACAACACCAAGATCAGAAAGGAATTTCTTGAGCCAAACAGCCTCTTTTGCTGCTTCACAAGCAGCAACGTACTCGGCTTCCATGGTGGAGTTCGCAATACATGATTGCTTAACGGTCCTCCAACTTATGGCTCCACCTCCCAAGGTGAAAACACATCCTGAAGTGGATTTTCTGAAATCTAGATCTGACTGAAAGTCTGAATCTGTATAGCCAATGGGAATCAAATCCTCACTATGGTAAACAAGCATATAATCTCTCGTTCTCCTAAGATACTTGAGAATATGCTTTACAGCTTGCCAATGTTTTGGTCCTGGATTTGATTGATATCGGCTGACCATGCCAACTGAATAACGAATATCTGGTCTAGTACAAAGCATGGCATACATGAGACTTCCCACTGCAGAAGCATAAGGAACTTGTCTCATCATATTTTCTTCCTCTTGAGTCTTAGGCCTTTGGTCATCAGACAGAGGAACTCCATGTCTAAAAGGAAGCAATCCTTTCTTGGAGTTTTGCATGCTAAACCATTCTAGAACCTTATCTATATATGCAGCTTGTGATAAGCCTAACATCTTATTCTTGCGATCTCGCCAAAGCTTGATCCCTAGAATATAGTTAGCCTCACCCAATTCTTTCATATCAAATTGGCTTGACAACCAAACTTTAACCGATGACATTACCCCTACATCATTCCCAATGAGTAGAATATCATCAACATAAAGCACTAGGAACATTACTACTTTGTCTCGATGTCTTTTGTACACACATGGTTCATCAAGATTTTGTTCAAAACCAAATGACTTGATTGCTTGATCAAATCTGATGTTCCATGACCTAGATGCTTGTTTAAGTCCATAAATGGACCTATTCAACTTGCATACCAAATGCTCTTGGTTCTTCGCTATGAAACCTTCTGGTTGCAACATGTATATTTCTTCTTCAAGATTGCCATTAAGAAATGCAGTCTTGACATCCATTTGCCAAATCTCATAATCATAATGAGCAGCAATGGATAAGAGAATTCTGATAGATTTAAGCATGGCTACTGGCGAAAAAGTTTCATCATAATCAATACCTTTTTTTTGTGTATACCCTTTCGCCACTAGTCTTGCTTTAAAGGTTTCAACCTTTCCATCTATCCCTCTCTTTCTCTTATAAACCCATTTGCAACCAACAGGTTTAATGCCATTAGGCGCCTTTACAAGATCCCATACATGATTTGAATTCATAGAATCCAATTCAGATTTCATAGCTTGGACCCAATGATGTGCATCTATATCATTCATTGCTTCATCATAAGTGTAAGGATCCGATTCAGCCTCTTCTGAGATAGCCTCATAAGTTTCTCCCAAACCTATGAATCTTATAGGAGGCCGAATAATTCTCCCACTACGACGAGGCACTTGTGTACTAGACATCTCATGAGTAGTATCTTGTGGTGTATCTAATACAGCCACATCATCCCTAGTTTCATCCATTGGTTGTTCAACTACAGGTTCATTCATTTCAGCCAAGACAACTCTACTTCTAGGAGTAAAATTATTCATATAGTCATTTTCCAAGAATTTGGCATTTGTGCTAACAAACACTTTATTATCCTTATGACTATAGAATAAACCTCCAACTGTTCCTTTTGGATACCCTACAAAAAATACTACTTCTGTTTTAGACTGTAACTTGTCAGACTTTCCTTTCAACACATGTGTTGGACAACCCCAAATGTGGAGATGTCTCATACTAGGCTTACGCCCATTCCACAACTCTATAGGTGTTTGAGGAATAGACTTCGAAGGTACTAAATTCAGAAGATACATTGCAGTATTTAAGGCATATCCCCAAAAAGAAATTGGTAGAGTCGAATAACTCAACATGGACCTAACCATATCTAAAAGAGTCCTATTCCTTCTTTCTGCTACACCATTTTGTTGTGGAGTTCCAGGTGCAGTCAATTGGGATATAATCCCATTTTCAGTCAAGTAATCCTTAAAGTCACCAAGAAGGTATTTGCCACCTCGATCAGATCGAATGGCCTTTATGTGTTTACCCAATTGATTCTCAACTTCAGCCCTAAACTTTTTGAACTTTTCAAAGGCTTCGGACTTCCTTTTCATTAGGTACACATAACCAAATCTAGAGTAATCATCAGTGAAAGTAATGAAATACTCATAGCCACCTCTTGCTTGGATTGACATAGGACCACATACATCTGAATGTACTAGTTCTAGCAAATCTTGGACTCTTCTACCTTTTGCATTAAAAGATCGTTTGGTCATCTTACCTTCTAAACAAGATTCGCAAACTGGAAAACCATCAAAGTCCATGGGCTGTAAAAGTCCATCTTTGATTAGTCTTTGAATCCTACTTGAATTAATATGACCTAAACACAAGTGCCATAGATATGCATCACTAGTAGAAGGAAACTTTCTCTTTAATGATTTCACATGAGAGTTACTATCTAATTCAGAATTGTATAATTCATGCTTATCAGGAGTTAAAATATAAAGACCATCTACAATATTGCCGGAAACAGGATAAACACTTTATCCTTCTTTATTACAACATTGTCTTTCGGGATAACACAATATCCATGTTTACCTAAGTAAGTTGCAGAAATTAAATTCCTACGAACATTAGGTACATACAAACAAATCTTCCAATATTAAAACTCTAGACTTAAAACACAAATTAAACACTCCAACAACTTCAACTAGAATCTTGCTCCCATCGGCCAAAGTAAGAAATAGTTCTCCTTCATTCAACTTTCTGGGTCTCTTGGAACCCTGCCAAGAATTGCGTATATGATTAGTACAACCTGAATCCACACACCAGGGATATCGTTAGATTCCGTACCAAACATATTTCAAGAAGAAATGAACTTTTCATACCTTTATTCTTGGCAGCACTTGAATGTTGGACAATTCCTCTTCCAATGTCCTTTCTCACCATAATGGAAACACTTTCCTTTGGTTTTCTTTCCTTTGTTGGCAACTCCTAAGGCAATTTGTTTACCATCTTTCTTAGTGAAGTCCTTCTTCTTCTTCTTCTTACCCTTACCTTTCGACTTAGGTTGAGAAGTAGAAGCTTCACCCACATTGGCTTCAACACTAGAAGTACCAAGGATGCCTTCCGCCGCCATTAACTCATTCATTAATTCGTACAAAGAATAAATCTTTTTGTTCATATTATAATTGAGTCGAATTCCTTGAATGATTCTCGTAGTGACCGGAGTATCATATCCACTTGGGATTCTCCATCAATGTCGGCACCTAAAACTTCTAATGTGTTCGGATTAGCAATCATCCTAAGACAATGCTCCCTCACGTAACTTCCTAGCCATTTTGGTATTATAAATTTGCCTCATGGTTTCTTGCCTTGCAGAACGGCCTTGCTCACCAAACATCTCCTTCAACTATGCATTATGTCCGAAGCAAGTTCTACATCCCGCATTTGATGCTGAACATTTGAGATGGATGCTAGGATGTAGCACTTGGCCATCTCATTAGATTTCTCGCCAACGATCATATCATACTGTTTTTCAAGAGGAGCATCTAATGAAGGAAAGTTAGGACATGGTTGAGTAAGCACATATTTGTGCTCTTCAGCAGTAAGAACAATGTCCAAATTTCTTTTCCAATCAACATAGTTGGATCCAGTCAGTTTGTTTTGGTTAAGAATAGAAACAAGTGGGCTAAATGATGCCATGACAAAATCTGAAAATAATAAACATGAATATAATAAGTAAATTGGACATTATCAATTTAGCATAAAAGCATATTATATGGAACCTTAATAAAACCATAAAATAACATATGCAACGACAACCCAATCTCATATTCAATATCCCTCAGCATAGAGTGAACATAAAATACTATGATTGATTAAGAACTATTCTTATTATTAGCACTATCATAATAACTCTTATCAAATACTAATAATATGCCGTTTTATATTTAGCCTCTAAGTAATAATAGTAAGAACTCAGCATAGAGGATACTATAATACTTAGTCTAGTGTATACCATTGTCTAGAATTATGTGTAACCACATTTCATCCCTTTAACAGGCTTATTTTGTAGTACCATGATAAAACACCCTCCGCATGGAATGCAAAGCTCGAAGCTAAGACAAGGTGTTTATCAAACCACTATAAACCAAGAAATTCAATCTTGTAGGACCATGAAATAAATACTCTCCGCATGGAATGCTAAGCTCGAGGCAAAGACAAAGTATATATTTCACACTACTATGAATCAACAATGGAGGCCGTGAGATCCAACCCTTGAATTTCTCTCCTACTAGATATTTTAAAATAAAGATTTTTAAGATCAAGAATGATAATAATGCTAGACACGTGAAAAAATATAATCCTAATCTAATTAGGAATAAATTTCATTAAACTAGCATTAACATATATAAATATATATAATGTAATAAAAACTCTTATTATATATAAAAATTTATATTATATTATATATAATATAATATACAAATTCATATATAATATATAATTATTACTTTACGTTATATATATATATTATAATATACTATATATATAATATAATATATATAGTTGTCAGGAAGTTAGAATCCTCACGGATTCACTAACTTCCTCACAGATTCACTTTTTTTCAAAAGCAACAAAAGTGGTCAAACCATGCAAAAAGGCTATTGCATGTAATCCGTGTGAAAATTCTCAAGACAGTTTTCATGAAATAAAAGTCCAGGCGGTTTTCATAACTGTTGCATTCAATCCGTGTTAACCATGCAATGAAGTCAAAGTCAAACGGTGCAATAATGATTCAAAGTTTTTGGCACTTGCCAATTAAAAACTGCCAATCATAGATTCTAAATGCAGTCCGTACATGACAATTATTTTTGAATCGTTAATGGCATATGAACATTCTGGTTTTGCATCTCATGCAAAACTCATAGCGGAAGCGACGAACAAGGGTCTATTTCATTCATGATTGATAACGTGCACAATGTAAATTTCAGAATTTAAGAACAAGATGGCGTACCTTGGTGTGGAGAAATTCAAAACAAAGATTAGAAGCACTTGGGAACACTTTTAATCTTCACTCCAATTCCACTTTACGCCCAAGATGTGTGGTCTCTCAATCAGTTTTCAAGGGAGAATGAAAGTGTGTCTTACACTCTCTCACACACCGTTTCTTTTTCTTTTCTAATCTCTTCTAATTAAAAATTCTGTATGTTTCTCCCTTTATAACTAACTGATTATCTAATTGGGTTGGCCTATTGGGCCTTTCCAATTGGGCTTTAGTGTGTGGCTTGGAGTGGGACCAAAAGGGACCAATAAGACACTAGCTCCAATGGGCCTTGGGCTTTTCCGTCAACTCTTGACAAGTCCAAAGTTACCATTAATTATATTTAATACCACTATATAAATATAATTGCACTCTAGGCCTTATTAATTAATTATATCCCAAGACTTTATTAAACACGTAACTCCTTCATAAAATATTCGTAGTAACACAAAGTCATAAACGTAGACTGCCACTTTGTAAATTACTACATCTTATCCTTGAGTACCCGGTTTAATTCTTTAAAGTTATTCATTATATATTTATGAAATCCAATTTCACAAATATATACTTTAGTAATTTCTTACTAAAGTGGTTAGGCCTAACTCTCTGAATAACTGAAACCATTAAACTTATCTCAAGGGAATATTTTATATCTCCATCAAGAGACTATGAATTCCATATTAAGAATATATGTTCCATCAACACTAAATGTGGTTGCCCAACATACTGAGGTTTTGACCGTCACTTCGTGTCTCACTCCGATATATCAAAGCAACCTACACTTCATGATCGGGTCCATTTATTCTCTCAGGATTAAGAGTTCATGCAAATAGAAGTCGTGAGATTTATTATTCATTTGACAGTCGTTAGGAGAATAATAAACCTCACAGCGGTCCAGTTCAATATGTTTTAACTCTTAAAACATATCAACATATCAACTAGAAGTTTCCACTTCCATGATCAAGACAAATCATCTTAGTTGACACGTTATAGTCTTCGCAGATGAAATGCCCAATTTCATCACCGACTACGAACTATAAATTCTGAGTTTACAAAGAACTTGTGATTTACATCTTCTGTGACTTTTCACATAAATCACATACAATGCATCTCATGGACTATATGATAATGTCCCATATTCATGTTACCATTATTTTAGATAATAATAAAATAACTTTATCAAACACAATATTAAGTCATACATCATGTCATACAATACACAATGTCATACATAATATCATACATAACATCATACAATAGGATTTAAGGGCACTAATCCTAACACTGTGAGATTTATTATTCTCCTAACGACTGTCAAATGAATAATAAATCTCACGAATTCTATTTGCATGAACTCTTAATCCTGAGAGAATAACGGACCTGATCATGAGGTGTAGGTTGCTTTGATATATCAGAGTGAGATCTAAAGTGACGGTCAAAACCTCAGTATGTTAGGCAGCCACATTTAGTTTTGATGGAACACATATTTTCAAGATGGAATTCATAGTCTCTTGATAGAGATATAAAATATTCCCTTGAGATAAGTTTAATGGGTTCAGTTATTCAGAGAGTTAAGCCTAACCACTTTGGTAAGAAATTACTAAAGTATATATTTATGAAATTGGATTTCATAAATATATAATGAATAACTTTAAAGGATTAAACCAGGTACTCAAGGATAAGATATAATAATTTACAAAGTGGCAGTCTACATTCATGACTTTGTGTTACTACGAATATTTTATGAAGGGGTTGCGTATATAATAAAGTCTTGGGATATAATTTATTAATAAGGCCTAGAGTGCAATTATATTTATATAGTGGTATTAAATATAATTAATGGTAACTTTGGACTTGTCAAGAGTTGATGAAAAAGCCCAAGGCCCATTGGAGCTAGTGTCTTATTGGTTCCTTTTGGTCCCACTTCAAGCCAAATACTAAAGTCCAATTGGAAAGGCCCAATAGGCCAGCCCAATTAAATAATTAGTTAGTTATAAAGGGAGAAACATACAAAATTTTTATTAGTGAAAAAATAAGAAACGGTGTATGTAAGAGTGAGACACACTTTCATTCTCCCTTGAAAACTGGTTGAGAAACCAGACATCTTGGGCGTAAAGTGAAATTGGAGTGAAGATTAAAAGTGTTCCCAAGTGCTTCTAATCTTTGTTTTGAATTTCTCCACACCAAGGTACGCTATCTTGTTCTTAAATTCTAAAATTTACATAGTGCACGTTATCAATCATGAATGAAATAGATCCTTGTTTGTTGCTTCCGCTATGTGTTTTGTATGAGATACAAAACCAGAATTTTACCAACAGGTGATAAGTATTCAAGGGAATTACCAGTGCAGAAGTGGACATTAGCACACGATGGTGGACATCGTTATGGGGCAATGACCACAAATTTGTCTGAAAGCTTCAACGGTGTTCTAAAGAGTGCTAGAAATCTGCCCATAACTACGTTAGTCGAGCTTACATACTACCATTGTGTAGCCTACTTTGCCGATCGGTATACTAAGGCACGCGCAGAGATTACAGCCGGTGAACGCATTATAGCATATGCAAAGAATAAATTCAATAAATGGAAAAAAAGGCACGAAAACATTCAGTTACTGTGTTTAGTCATGAAGATGTTCTGTTTGAAATCAAAACGCCAATAAACCCTAACTCTGCATATAGGGGTAATCATCGTCATGAGATAAATTTGAGGGAGAGCAATTGTAGTTGTCAAAAATGGCAGGTTTATAAGATTCCGTGCTCACATGTCATTGCCGTGTGTAAATATCAAGGCATCTCTGCAATGCGATATAGCGACCATTGCCACTGTTTGGAAGAACAAGTTGCTTGTTATGCACCTAGATTTCGCATGGTTCCAGACAATGTACATTGGAATAGCCTAATTTCCCGGTCTTGTATCCTAATGTGAAGTTGCGCCGTGCAAAAGGTCGACCAAGATCAACTCGGCCTCTAAATGAAATGGATTTAGGGACAGAGCATCAACCAAGGCCATTGTGCAGCCTCTGTAGGCAAGAAGGCCATAACAGAAGAACATGCCCCACTCGAACTGTGGCTAGCTCCACTAGTGGCCAAACTGAATGACCCAACATAAGTATTCAATCTACTTCAGTGGATTGGTTGGGCTGGTTTTTTTTTTTAGGAGTTAGACCATATTGTTAGTTTGTATTATTTGATAGAACAAGTTGGTACTAATTCCATATGCTACAATGTTTTCTATCACTGCAAGTTGGATTGGGGTGTATGTTTATTTATTTTTTGTGTATGTATGTGTGTGTGTATATATATATATATATTGTGTATTATATTTTAGGGGTTCGATAACACCTTAAAATATATACTTTTATGGAGTGCTTGGGTCCTTTACCACATTTGAAAGCTTCAAATAAGGAAATAAATCAAAGGGCCATAATCTAAAGAGGAAAAATCATATCTGAGCACTAATCAGTATTTTAGACGTATCTCTCTCCTCAAAAATCCAATTGACTCAAGGCTAGATGGGCTGGAACCGTGACTTAAATATCTACAACTTTACTTTTGAGTTTTTTGAAATTCACATTTTTTGAAGGCCGAAATTAACTCACAAATTGCTGCTGTAAATTTGGACGAAAATTAGATGGTGAAAGTTTTATTTTTCTTTGACACTTTTACAAGGGTTTGGAAGAGAGGCTGTGGATTGGAAAATTATACTAAATAGATGTATGATTAGATTAATTGGGCACTAATTTCAAATACCAAATATGTGTACACATTTCTTATTTTTGCAAAGGTCTTACGGTTAGTAGTATAACGTGATATGTATACTATCTAGGCATAATATGTTTTGCTACAATGATGCATAAACAACAATAATACTTTAATATATTTTTTATAAACAGCCAGGCCATATTGATTAGTGATTTCCACGATGGAGTACATGAAGTTTTTGTTGTGTTCCACAACATGGAGGATGCCTATTTACTTGTTGAGGGTACCTTCATGCTTGCACAGAACTATTCCCCATGCGCCTTGGCTGTGTTCTAATATCAAAATCTGTTTGATAATTACCACCTTCATCACTTTCATTATCTGATGACACCTCCATATCTTCTACATCTTCCCCACTATCCTCATTTGAGGCATCTTCCTCAGAGTCTGTTACAGAGGCCTCTTCCTTAGAGTTCGGAGCACATGCCCAAGTATTTGGTGGTGTGCAGAAATCACCAACATGGGGGGATGGTTGGGAAGGTTGTTGATAGCTAAACTAGCTATCTTGGCCATAATTGTATTGCCCAGAATAGTATGAAGGTGACGATGGATGATAAGAGGGAGGTGTTGAACTAGGCTGGGGATAGTGGTCATAGCTAAACAAACCCTCTAATCCTTGTCCTATGGAAGTGGATAATCCAATCTGTTGATATAAAGACATACAATACTCGTTGACATTAATTGGATTATACTCATTGAAGTTGGTAGGCTCCTTATGGGCAGATGTGGATGGCCCAGCTTGGGTAGAGGTGGATGGTCCAGCTTGGGTAGATGTGGATGGTCCAGCTTCATCATTTCTGCGTTGTCTACCCTGTCTTCCTTAATGTCTCTGTCGTCGCCCAAAGTGTGTCACCCTCTCAGTAGGGACGGAGGAAATATCTGTTTCCATCGATAACTTCACTCGAGTAAGGCCCTCTACTATTGCCAGAATGACTTGTTGTGCAATCAGGTTAGCCCTCCCTTGGTTTGCAATAGCCAAAGTTAACATTTTATTAATTTCTGTTTGCTGCCACATAAAAAGAAAAAAAATTATTAGTGCAGTATTATTTAAAATGCTAAAATAATAATTTGTTATCAATATTAGTGCAGTATTGAAAATGCTAAAATAATAACCTGGTACATATGGGCAGCCGCCTATGGTGTCGTAAATAAGTGACCATGTTGGTGGTACCATGTTGTGTAGTCTACATCTACATGGAAATTGTCATCCCTAACTATATTTTGAGCTCGCTCATTTCAAAGTCGGTAGTAATGTGCATGATGTGTACACCAATCAACACCAGACTTTCCTATCAACTTTACGCAATGCACAGATTTATCAAAATTGTCAATAGGCCACTTTGGACATCTTTGCAACAATCCAAATTGTTGCATGACTCTCTCTGGATGGTAATACTCAACAATTTGGAAACATAGCAATGGCGCTATTGTAAGCCATATATGTATTTCTGTAAGACACCATGGATGCAAATAATTATCATATGGTGTCCAAACAACCTACGATTCCAATTACAATAACTATGTTATAATCGATCAAGACAATAATATAACTAGTAAATTAACCATTGATGCATTGTGACAACATATATCACCTGATCCTTATTATGTGTGTCATGATTAGAACGGTAAGCATGTAGAACATGCATTGGTGTGTGAGTATACGTTCTCCTGGTATCCCACCTATACACAATTAATGATTGCCATTGATTTTAGGGTTTGGAAGTATCAAGGATAAATGCTACAGTATACAATATTGTATAGAAATAGAAAGGAAATATTATACCTGCAACCGTATGGGTCGTCACCATTTAAATTTTTTGGAATTATTGGAATTGGGGTCAGATATGGAAGATGCTTCCATGCCCATAATTGTAATATGAAAACAGGACCTACAACCTCCGTGCTTTTTTTAATAGAAGTAGTACACAGCTCTTTATAATGGAAAGCAAGTGTGACACTACCCCCAGCTATATTCCCCAACTACACCAAAGTCCTCTAACAGCTTGAGAAAGCAACAATGCAATTTATTTTGGATCTTATTTCCAAATAGTAAAGCCAAGACCTGGAACATGTATGCCCTAGCATACTGTTGGGTTGTTACAGCATTGGCACCCTTTGGCAGGTTTTAGAATGTATTCCTTACCCATGTTATTTTAAGGCTACCATATGTCAATGCAGTTTCAGGTGGTGTCACTCCCAGTAAATTCTGACAAACTAGTCCCCATTCCATATTAGTGGGCCTGCACACAACATTGCCATCAATAGGCAATCCTGTAATGATTGCTATATCCTGTAGAGTGATCGACATTTCACAATTAGGAAGGTGAAATGTATAGGTTTTAGATTGCAACGCTCCACCAAAGAAGTGATAAGACTCCAGTCAATATCTATATGTGATAGGTGGGTAACACGGTATAGTCTACATTGATGCAAATATGGGGTGATACGCTCGCCTAACTGCCGGGGGGGTGCAAATCGTTGGGGTCGCACTCGTAATGTAGAAACCTGAATTTTTAAAAAAAATATACAATGTTATATTGCTAATGTTGAAATTATTTTCATATAAATTGAATAATTGTAGATATTATTAGGATATTAATAAATTTAGATCTCGCAATGTACACTGCCTTCCATTGTATCATTAAAGATGTGATATTGTTGTTGGGTTAGCAGAGAATGATCGAATGACCCAGGCTCCATTTCAAATATATCCTACATTAAATGCTACAATGAGTTAAACCATATCTGAAGATGCGTTTTCACAGCATCTTTAATATATAAACACTGAGATTAAAAAATTACAATATTTGAAGGTACATTTTTTACAAACCATCTATATAAAAAATTGCAAACTAAGCAAATAATTTCCAATTAAATTAGGAGGCTGAGAAGCTTACTACAATTGCAATACAAAGTGAAAGAATGTAGGAATTATAGAGTGATACTTGCAAGAAAAGAAAGAAAGAACAAAAAAAAAAAGCATAATCAGATAATCATAAATATCTTCTAAAAACAAAAGAACAACAATAAAAAATAATAACATTAATATAACCATATATAAAGCATATAATTAATTTTTATGCTAACTAAACTTTAAAGAAAAAGAAACACAAATGTACGATTTATTGTACTAAATAAAAATAAAAATAAAAATAATACACATACATATCTTTATTATAAATCAACAAACATATTATGCAATATATTTTTTCCAAATAATGATGTAATAACTGATAATAACAAAGTAAAATTGATTATAAAAATATCACAATAATACAATTTATTAAAATTTTTGTGGTCATATACTAATAATAACAATAAATAATATTAAATAATTTCAAAATTAACAAAACATATACGTAAATTTAATTAGAGAGTTGAGATGCTTACGACAATTGTGATACCAACTGAAAGAGTGAGAATTATAGAGTGATACTTGAAAAAAGAAAAAGAAAAACACAATTAGATAATAATAAATAAACACAAAACAACAACAATACTAAAAATGTTTGTAGTCCTAACCATAAAAAATTCATTAATCTAAATTTGACTAAAAACAACAACAACAACAATAATCATAATCACTGAAGCAAAAAGCAAAAAAACTTACATTAACCCAAAACTAACAATCCTTAGTTGTGTACGCTGAAGCAAAACAGAAGAAAAACTGAACAATCGGAGAGATGAAAAGTAGAAGTGTAAGTTTGTGAGGAAACTTCAGGAAGGGCTTGCCTTTTATTAGAAATATGTGAAATAAAAAGACAAAAAACAATCACTTGTCACGGGGAGGAGGGATAAAAAGTAAAAAGAATATCTGAAACCAAATTTTAGGCGTGATATGGTTTTATTGGGAAGGATGAATGGAATAATTTCAAGCAGAAAATAAGAATGGGAGGAAGAGGTGAATATTTTCGCAACAAATTATAAGTGATAGGTTGTTACTAGTTGTTATTGTTAGGGCAAAAAAGTATCTTAGTGTTAGGTTCAAATTTGAACCAGCAACAATTAACCACCTATGATTTATTGTAAAAATAAAAATGTTGTGAACGTTTTTTTTCCTTTTATTTCGGCAATGCCACTGCAAAGAATCTCTACAAAAATCTCAATTTTTATTTATTTATGGTACACATCAATCATTTTTTTTCTTCTGTAACTTTCTTTCATGTACGTTTTAGAATCTATGTACTTTGAATAAGAATCAAACGGTACTTGAATTTTTTTTAGACAGACAGATAAAATCAAACACTCAGCGTACTTGAGTTTGTCGTTTTTTCCCTTGCCATTGCCACAATTGATTTTCCTTTCTTATTTTTTTTTCCCATTTTTGGCAATGGCATTGCCACAAATTATTTTTTTTCTCTTTCCCCATATTTCGGCCTATTTTGGCAATACCATTGCCACAAATTTTTTTTTTCTCTTTCCCCCTATTTCTGCAATACCATTGCCACAATTCTCTTTTTTTTTTTTTTTTTCTTCCCTATTTCGGCAATACATTGCCACAATTTTTTTTCTTTTCCCCCCTATTTCGGCAATACCATTGCCACAATTCTCTCTTTTTTTTTTCCCCCTATTTCGGCAATACCATTGCAATAATTCTCTTTTCTTTTCTTTTTTTTTTTCTTTTCTTTCCCCTCTATTTCGGCAATACCATTGCCACAATTCTCTTTTTTTTTTTCTTTTTTTTTCTTCCCTATTTCAGCAATACATTGCCACAATTCTTTTTTTTTTTCCTCTTTTCCCCCCTATTCCTATTTCGGCAATACCATTGTCATAATTCTTTTTTTTTTTTTTCTTTCCCCCCTATTTCAGGAATACCATTGCCACAATTCTTTTTTTTTTTTTTAACTTTTTCCCTCCATTTTTGGCAATGGGATTGCCACAAAAGATTTTCGGCAATACCATTGGGCACTCACTCACTCGGGTAGGGGCTAGGTAGAAGGAATTTCGGTAATAGTGTTGCCGAAATTTCAAAATTTCTCTCTCCTACTTTTTCACCGTTACCGAAATTCCAAAATTTCTCTCTCCTACTTTTTCCTTTTCTATCTCATACTTTTCTTAGAATTTCGGCAACGGTGTTGCCGAAATTCACTCTCTCTCCTCATTCCCCTAAATAACTTGGAACAGTGCCTATAACCACAAAAAAACTTCATTTTTTGCAATATTTACCCAAAAGACTCAACGTTTGTGGCTCGTTTGTTGTTCACTTTTTTCCTAGACTCTTCGTACCCCAGAACTTTAATCACCGTCTTCCTTGGCATGACATATGGAGGTGACCAAAACCATGGACCATATTCTTGGTGTTACCACAACTTTGAAGGATCTAGAAAGAGAATAATAAGAGATGAAGGTGGAATCACGCACTCTGTTTCAAAGGCTTTTGGAGATTCAATTCAATCTCTATCATATATCAGAGTTAACAAAGTATAATTATGGAGTCTTAACTATAATTTCATTCAATATCTTTTAATTTATTGAATGTAAATTATGACAAATTGACTATTAAATTACATTTTCTTCTTATATCCTCTATGTTTGCAATATTATTAAAAGATAAAAGATTAATAGATACGTCATCAATCAAATTGTTAAATTTCTAATTTTTGTAGTTTAAAATTATGTATAAAAATAAGTTTATTGATAAGAATATAAAATACATGCAACCTAATAGTTATATTTTCAAAATTTATTATCATATTAACTTTTTATTTGTGGAAGTGGTAATCATTGACTGCAACCAAATTTATAGCCAACATCCTAGAAAATATTCTTGTGGAAATTATATAAATATATATATATATATATATATATATATATATCTGTTGTGAAAGCCTTCTTGTGGAACTTAGAAGAGGTTAGAGGTTAGAACTGTGTGAACATTCTTCAATTTTAAAAGAATCAGATCCAGTCTGGCGCTTTGGCCCTGGATTTCTTGATGTTTAAGGCGGAAGAATTAATTGGCACTCGCTAGGATGTTTTTAATTTCTTTTACGCTCCACTATTATTTTAGTCTGAAAAGACCATAATAGGCCGTTTCTTTCCCCGTATGTATATCCAAAATTCCATGAAAAAAAAAAAAAAACCTTGTAAATCTACTTCTACTTCTACTACCTATATAAATAGTGTGAAGGGCTCTTTCTATAGTACTTTGGTTTACACAAGTTTTGTCTTTTTAAGTGAGCCAAACTGGTGTGTTTTGTTGTGAAAAAGCAAAAGTTGTTGTTTAGGGAGATGTTTTAGTGAGAGACCAAAACAAAGGTGTCTACAATACTTGATTTAGTCAATTTGGTGAGCAAAAAAGCTCACTGTTGCCCATACCATTTTGCTTTGAGCTTTCCGTTTTCTTTTTTTTATAGCATGATTTGGTTTAGGAGTTTGTTATACCAACACAACAAATTAGCATAATATTTTTATAATTGTTGAGGTGTCAGTTCCTAATAAGTCAAAATAAGATATTATAAAATAATAAACTATCCAACCAAAACTAACCACAATTGAAAATAAAGCTCTAGTGAAAATGTTATGACATTTTGGTGATATCACAATATTTTACAATTGCTAAAGTGTCAGTTTTGCTGCTTTTTCATATAGATCAAAATAAAATAATAAAATATCATACAAAGACGTAGCACAACTTAAAATAAAGGTATTGTGGAAATATGACATTTTGTTGTTGTTATAATATTTTCACAACTACTGAGGTATAAGTTTCTTAGAGCATTCACATCAACTCGTGCAAAATGGGATAAGGGCAAAAATTTGCCCAACCAACCCTAAAATCACCCACATCAACTCCTGCATCCATTATGCAAGATGCATTTTAGCTATAGTACTTACGCAAATATAGTACTTATGCAAATATACACAAGCACTATTGTTTTGCATTAAGTTTTTATTATCTTTTTGCATTTCTCAAGGACGAATGAATAGAATGGCTGGTGGTTTTGTTATTGTCATGGTATTTTCATAATTGTTGAGGTATCAATAGCTTATAAATCAAAATAAAATAAAATAATAAAATATCATACCCAGGCCGACCACAACTCAAAATAAAGGTCTTTTGAAAATGTGAAATTTTGTTATTGTCACAATATTTTCACAATTTCTGAAATATAAATTCTTTATTGGTCAAAATAAAATAAAATAAATATTATTAGACCAAGACCCACCATAATTAAACATAAATGTATTGTGAAAATGTTGTGATATTTTATTGTTGCCATAATATTTTCAAAACTACTAGTTGGAAGTTTCTTATAGCTCAAAATAAAATAATAAACTATCAGACTATGATTGAACACAATTGAAATTAAAGTTATTGTGAAAATGTTGTGACGTTTTTCTATTTCTCTAAAAGGTTTTCGTTTATACTTTAAACAATTCAGATAAGCTTATTTCACAGTTTTCTTAAGTTGGTCTTTTGTTTTTTTGTTTTTTTAACGAACCGGCATAGTTTTACTAAAAGAAAATAATCACTTTCCCCATTTATGTTGAGTTAGTTCACAATTTTTTCTATGAACTTTAAAACCGAGAAATTTCTTCTTTTATATTTTGGAAACAAGCGAGTATCCCCTATTATTACTCTCTCAATTATACCCTAATGGAATCTTATGATTCCATTGTGGAATGTCTAAACTGCTCCCACTAATTTTAATATCCCAAAAATTTCCTTCACCTTTTTTGAGTTTTATGTGATACTCATTCTTGAAAATTTGGAATTGTAATATACGGTGTTCTATTTGTTACCTAGAGAATACTAGCTTAGTAGGTTTTAATCTTCTAAACTTATATTTTGTATAATTCGATGACACATAAGTCTTTTGTTGCCTTTTTTTAAAAATTTATTTTCTTGCTTAAAAGGGTGTTTATTAAAAACTAAATAAGCCTTCTCTTAGATAAAAAACCAAATAAGCTAAACACCATAACTAGACGAATAAAATGTAAGATAATAAAGAAGTGTAAATAAAAATCTTTGTTGTGCATTGTTGGAGGTATTTAATGAAGAGCTTCAATTGCACAAGGTATCATTTATTGTGAAAAATCAAATATTGTGACTATGTATTAGCAAACTTATTGTTGGAAGATAGTATTTGTTATTGTCCTTAGAATTGTTTTTACTGAGTGGATATTGCATTTAGCAAATAGGTTCTAAGAAACTATTATAACAAAATAGGTTTTCTTTTTTTTTGAGAAAAAGTATCGATCCACTTTATTGAAATATGAAGAAATTATGTCGTTACATCAACATACACTAAATAGGAAATGTCCGGTGGGACAGATTCCATCCATACAGTTAACTATGAAGACTTTCTTGCTCTCCTAGCTAAAGCATGAGCTACTCCATTGCTTTGCCGCCTAACATGAGAGAAAGAACAGGTTTGAGAAGAACCCATTAAAGACTTGCAATCTTTCACAATGTGCCTAATACTAGACCGGTCTGGGAAGTCCCCTAATAAAGCCTTTACAACAATCTCCGAATCTCCTTCAAAAATGGCTCGACACAAACCCAATTCCTCCATGAAGATCATTGCCCTCCTTGCTGCCATTGCTTCAAGAAATTCTACTGTTGACGACATGACTAGCTTTTCTACTAAGGAGGCCATCACTTGCCCCAGATTGTTCCTCACTACGACATTGATTCCAGCTTCCTCTTCCTCCACAAAGTATGCTCCATCATAATTCACTTTGTACATCCCCGGTTTAAGTGGTGCCCAACGTTGAGGCTATGGTTTTATTTTCTCGAGTCTGTTTTTTGATTTGTCTTGGAAATCCTTCAGAGCATATTTTGCCGCATCAAAGATCTTCTCAGGTGGCACACTTTGCTCATTAAAATGGCACTTATTTTGTCAGCGCCAAATATACCATGCTACCACCATGAATAGTTCTAGGTCTTCCTCATTTTGTCTTACAACAGACACCAAATTAGTGAAAAAGCCCAAACGCAACTGTAGTTGTCGCACTTTATTAAAAGCAAGACCCCAACATACCTGTATTTTATCACATTCCCATAGTGCATGCAGTGTTGTTTTGCTACTCTTCCCACAATTGCTGCATAGAGGAGAGGTTATTACCTTGCGCTGATGTAAGTTTGCCAAGGTTGGAAGGGACTGGGTACAGGCTCGCCAACAGAAGTTTTTTATTTTATTTGGAATCCGCATCTTCCAAATTCCCTTCCAAAAACTTCTCAGGTTGTTATTGTTTGACACCAAAGCTATCTCTTTGTTTTCTAACTCTCCCAAAAACTGGTATCCAGTCTTTACCGAGTAGTTTCTATCCCTATTTCGCAGCCAAACTATGCAATCCCTCATCATCGATCTGCATAATGGAATGGCTTTTATTTTCTAAGCCATGAAGGGTGCAAATTTAAGATCAATCAGCTACCCATCCCATTCTTTTGTAGTCTGTTCTATGAGTGAAGACATGGTGGAATCATCCTCAAATCCTAGTGTGCGTGACACAGCTCCAGTTGGGAAACGTCCAGGAATCCATTTTTCATGGAACACCCGTATTTGTGTGCCATCACCAACTCTCCACATCATTCCTTTTTCAATGACATGCCTAGCTTTGAGCAAACTCTGCCAAGCAAATGACCCTGTGGAGCTTCTTGCTTCAAACATCGATCCTGAACTTAGTGTTGAACACCTTATACAGCAAAGAATCCTTCTCAGTTTGTAATCTCCAAATTTGTTTCGCCAACATAGCCTCATTGAACCTAACCAAATCCTTGAATCCCATTCCTCCCTCGAATTTTGATTTACAAAGTATTTCCCAACTTTTCCAATGGATTCTCCTTTGCCACCACGCTCACCCTACCAAAATTTTCTTATTTGCATTTCAATCTCTTTGCACAAACCCACCGGCAATTTGAAGCAACTCATTGCGAAAGTAGGGATAGCTTGAGCCACCGCCTTTAGTAAGACTTCTCTTCCTGTTTGAGATAGAAGCTTTTCCTTCCAACCTTCAAGTTTTGCCCACACCCTTTACTTGATGTAATTGAGGCTCGCCTTTTAATTTTTTCCCACAACAGTGAGTAGCCCAATGTAGTTCTCATACTCCTTTATTTCTGGGACCCTTAGAAAATCAATAATTTCTCCCTTCATATCATCGGACACAGCTTTACTAAAGAAAAGTGTTGTCTTCTCTCGATTTATTTTTGGCCGGCTGCATGCTCATAGTTGGTTAGGATGTTTTGGATAGCTTGTAAATCTTCCCTCCTTGCACAGCAAAATAATAAGCTGTCATCTGCAAAAAATAGGTGAGTAATCTTTGGTCCATTTTTGCATAATGAAAAGCCTCTAATAATGTCTTCCCTTGCAGCCTTTTGAATCATTTTATTCAACCCTTCTGAACATAATAGAAACAAATATGGTAACAATGGGTCCCCCTAGTGAATTCCCCTAGAAGGGAAAATTTCACCTTTGGGTTCCTCATTAACTAAGATTGAATAGGACACCGTGATAATACATTCATGGATGAGATTCAACCAAGTGTCACAAAACCCCATCTTCCTCATAATTTCCATTAGAAAGCACCACTCCACTCAATCATACGCCTTACTTATGTCTAGCTTAGGGTCATGAAACCCGCTTTCTTTGACTTCTGTGTCTTCATATGGTGAAGCAATTCAAAAGCCACCAGGATATTTTCTAAAATAGCTTTGTTAGATTGGAAAGCACTTTGTGATTCAGAAATAATATAGGGCAGGACTTTTTTTAGCCTATTTGCAACAACCTTAGATAAAAGTTTATATATGACATTACAAAGAGCAATGGGGCGAAATTCTAAAACTACAGAACGGCTTTTTACTTTTGGAATTAAAGTTATAAAAGTGTGATTTATGGAAGAAGGGATTGAACCTGAGTTTAGGCAATTGAGAATTGCCTTTGAAACATCCTCACCAATAGATGGCCAAAAGTTTTGGTAGAACAAAGGAGGTAAACCATCAAGTCCTGGTGCCTTTAGCAGTGCCATCTGTTGTAGTGCTTCCTCCACCTTAGCCTTGACAAACTCTGTAACTAGCATAACATTTTGTTCATCTATGATAACTATGGGAACTGCCATCAGTATTTCCTCCACATTTAATGGTGAAGCCAAGGTAAATAAGTTCTGATAATATTCAATCAGAATCTTTGCTATCTCCTCTTCATCAGTACATGCCATTCCTGCTTCATTCTTCAATTCCTTAATTCTATTTCTCTTATATCTGTGACATGCCCTATACTGAAAAAAATTTGTATTTTGATCACCCTCTTGTGGCCACAATTCGCTTGACCTTTGTTTCCACATCTTTTCCTCCTTTATCAACAATCCATTTATCTCCCATTTCAAATGGTTCACTGTTTCCATTGTCCCCTCTCTGATTGCCCTCTGTTCTACCTGTCGGAGCTGCTGCTTTTTTTCTTTTAGTGCATGGGTAATGTTCCTAAAGGAGATTCGGCTCCACTGTTTGAGCTTTACCTGACACACCTTTATTTTTCCCTCCACTTGATTCATCGAGTTACCTAGAAAAAATCTCCCCCAAGCTAGGTCCACGACCTCACCACACCTTTCATCCTCCAGCCACATATGTTCAAACCTCCATGGTTTTCTCTGCTTTATCTGAACCCCTTTTGGAAGAATGATTATTGGTTTGTGATCCAAAGAACCACATTCTAGGTGCACAACCTTTGTTGCTGGAAACTTTTCAATCCAATCAGTGGTAGCGGCCGCACGATCAAGCCTTTCCCATATTGTATTACCCCCTCTAGATCCTCTATACCATGTGTATTTCCCTCCCACGTAGCCCAAGTCCTTAAACTCACATTCATCAAGAACCTCCCTAAAAGCTTCCATCTATCTAATTGGCCTAAACCTTCCTCCCAATTTTTCATCTGCCTTCAAAATTTCATTAAAGTCACCCGCACACAACCATGGTAGGGTGAATCTGTTTTTTAATCTTCTCGATTTTTCCCAGGACTCATGACGATTTCTTGTGTCCGGCTCACCATAAAACTTAGTAAATCTCCATTCATCTTCCTTCCCCTTCTTTACTATAGCATCAATATGGTTGGAGGAGTATGTGTCAATGGAGAGATTGAAAGAAAAATTCTAGTTTTGTATCTCATACAAAACACATAGCGGAAGTAACAAACAAGGATCTATTTCATTCATGATTGATAACGTGCACTATGTAAATTTCAGAATTTAAGAACAAAATAGCGTACCTTGGTGTGGAGAAATTCAAAAAAAAGATTAGAAACACTTGGGAACACTTTTAATCTTCACTCCAATTCCACTTTACGCCCAAGATGTGTGGTCTCTCAATTAGATTTCAAGGGAGAATGAAAGTGTGTCTCACACTCTCTCACACTCTCTCACACACCGTTTCTTATTTTTCTAATAAAAATTTTGTATGTTTCTCCCTTTATAACTAACTGATTATCTAATTGGGCTGACCTATTGGGCCTTTCCAATTGGGTTTTAGTGTGTGGCTTGGAGTGGGACTAAAAGGGACCAATAAGACACTAGCTCCAATGGGCCTTGGGCTTTTCCGTCAACTCTTGACAAGTCCAAAGTTACCATTAATTATATTTAATACCACTATATAAATATAATTGCACTCTAGGCCTTATTAATAAATTATATCCCAAGACTTTATTATACATGCAACCCCTTCACAAAATATTCGTAGTAACACAAAGTCATAAATGTAGACTGCCACTTTGTAAATTACTACATCTTATCCCTGAGTACCCGATTTAATCCTTTAAAGTTATTCATTTTATATTTATGAAATCCAATTTCATAAATATATACTTTAGTAATTTCTTACTAAAGTAGTTAGGCCTAACTGTCTGAATAACTGAACCCATTAAACTTATCTCAAGGGAATTTTTTATATTTCCATCAAGAGACTATGAATTCCATCTTGAGAATATATGTTCCATCAATACTAAATGTGGCTGCCCAATATACTGAGGCTTTGACCGTCACTTTAGATCTCACTCCTGATATAGCAAAGCAACCAACAGCTCATGATCAGGTCCATTATTCTCTCAAGATTGAGAGTTCATGCAAATAGAAGTCGTGAGATTTATTATTCATTTGACAGTCGTTAGGAGAATAATAAATCTCACAGCGGTCTTGTTCAATATGTCTTAACTCTTAAAACATATCAACATATCAACTAGAAGTCTCCACTTCCACGATCAAGACAAATCATCTTAGTTGATACGTTATAGTCTTCGCAGATGAAATGCCCAATTTCATCACCGACTACTAACTATAAATTCTGAGTTTACAAAGAACTTGTGATTTACATCTTCTGTGACTTTTCACATAAATCACATACAATGCATCTCATGAACTATATGATAATGTCCCATATTCATGTTACCATTATTTTAGATAATAATAAAACAACTTTATCAATCACAATATTAAGTCATACATAATGTCATAATAATATCATACATAGCATCATACAATAGGATTTAAGGGCACTAATCCTAACAGAGATCACACTCGTCTTTCCAAAAAATAGCCACTCCGCCTCCCTTACTTATTCTTGATACTTCAATCAACCCCTTAAATTTGTACCGAACTTTAATTTCCTCTAGCCTAGCTTTGTCTAGCCATGTTTCGGCTAGGAACACGACTAAGGGATCTTGTGCCCAAATTAAATCTCCAAACTCTTGATCTGTCTATGGGTTCCCAAGTCCATGACAGTTCCAGCATAAGATATTCATTACTTCTGGCAAAGCTGAAAATCAAACTCCGCCAATTCAATTGTAGTATCTTGATCATCATGAGAAACCTGCTTCTTTTTCTTGGGTAACTTAGAATCAAACAATACAGTACTAGTGCATTTCAATGATTTCAGAGGAGGAACCACAAGTAGTATTTTTGTTTCTTTTCGCACTAACCTCTTCCACGTAGCCTGTGTGTTTGTAGCCACCCTGGGCGTGTTTTCCTGATCTTTGGTTTCTTTTCCTATCACGTAAGGTTCATAAACATTAGGGCTACCTTCATTATATGTCACGTGATGGCCTTTTATATTCAGCTCCTCACATGCCGCCAGCTCGTGGTGGGATTAATTTGTCACAATCCCACAATATTCTAACTGTCCATCTTGAATACTATCCGTTTCCACAATTACTACTGAATCACCTGTTGAGTCCTTCTTCAAGTAAAATTTCTTTAATTCCGAATCAATCTCACTTATTTTCTCATTAAAGAGATCCCCTTGAAATCCGACTTCCCTTCCCAACTGTAATGTTTCTAAATTATCACCCGTTGCAACCCTTTTATGAGTAATGTCCATAACGTCTTCAACAATTATTGGTGCCTTTACTACATTTAATTTGTCTCTCATCGGATCAACCACTAGAAATCCTCCCTACACCGTCATACCAGGCCTTCCACGTGCTACACCATAAGTCCCAATGGCAGTTTCCTCCCTCTGTTTACGTCCCCTGCCAATTTCCTTCTTCTTTGTTTCATAATACCCCAGTACTACTACCACCAACTTATTGTGCATAGGTAACAGGGATGCGCACAACCAAGGACCATACTCCTAATCTTCTTTCGTTAAAGTACCACTGCTTTGTATCCACCGATCACAATCTCTGTCAACGTGGTTCAGACATCCACACCAATAACAAACATTGGGTAACCGCTCATACTTGAAGGATACCCAACCCTTCTATCCATTACCAAGTTTGAAAATTCTCCCTCGACAAAGTGAAAGAGTTACATCAACCCTTACTCTAATCCTCATGACACTACCACGATCCACCTCAACTAAGCTTGACTCCTTGTTCACTATTCTCATTGCTTCGCATAGTTTCTCAGCAACTTCTCTACTCAGGTATGGTGTTGGAATGTCATGAACTTGCACCCATAGGGAAACATGATCAAAGACCAAGTCCTGTATTGTGATGCTAGAGTCATATCGCATAATTATCACCAAGTGCTTGTCGAAGCTCCGAGGTTCCCCTCTATAATTTTCTTCACTTCCTCTTCATTGTCAAAAATAAATAGGATGATATGATCTCCCACCCTATGTACCTTAAATCCATTCTTCGGACTCCAGATTGGATTGAAGGTCCGTACAACAGATTCTATGTTCAGTGCTCGTTTTGTCAAAAAATTTGCTGCAATGGTAACTATGCGTTCCAAAATAAGGTTGCTGGGCCTAAGGGGAGTTTAGGCTCACAATTTATTTGCATGGTGGGCTTTTGGATTTCCTACCACGGGTGGCGCTATGCTCGGCTGCCCCGTTTCCTAAGTCTCCCCTCTTTTCTCACTAACACTCCTCTTTCTTCCTTGGGGATGATCAGTATTACTTTCTCTAGTCTTTCCACTCTGGAATTGCCAACCCCTCCAACTGAGTTCCCCTTGCCTATTTATAACGAAGGTTAGTGGAGTGATCATCATCATTCCCTTGGTGGGTGGAATGAGAGGTCCAATACCTTCTCCCCTAGGTGGAGGTTTAATGGTGAGTGGGGAAGGTGGTAGTGGCATTGGAACTGACTCCACCGCTAGATTTGATGCTCAGCCGGGGCGTTCCCTAGGCAAAGGAAGGGAGGTCCAATACCGTTTTGCCTAAATGGATGTTTGGTGACGAGAGAGAGAAAACGATAGTGGCGTTGGGACCATCCCTGCCAGTAAGTTCTATGCTCGGCAGGGGCACGCCATAGGCTGCTTCGAGCACTCCGAGCTCAAACCCTTCAGAAGGCATGTGCGTTACCATGTGTGATCAGTGCGGGGCTCTTATACGAGTTAGTCTTCATGGACCTCAAGGTGATTGGGCTTGACGAGGGGTGAGGCCCGTACAATAACGTTCTTCGAGTTCTCATTCTCATTAAGTTGAACCTCCCCACCTTCTCTATCATCCAAGGACATGTTCCCCCATTTCGTGACTAGATTCTCCATGGTTCTCGGACTAGACTTTGTATGCCCCACTCACGCAAGTGTTTCCCAATTCCCCAAAAACAACAACCCACAAACCTTCAAGCAATCGTGTTGCTTGAGGTACTCACTACCTTACAAGAAGGGAACAACAATTCTACAGTATCAGATTCGGTGTGTAAGACCCTCGCTATGATACAGAGAAACTCTTTTATTCTTACGTTGCTAAATGCAAATGTAAAAAAAAAAAAAAAAAAAAAAAGATATACATATGTTAAATAGTTATGCTAATTTTGTATGTAACTAAAATTCTTATATAAATGATATTATCATTGTATGACATACATTTTTCAGTATATAGTTTCATACTTCCTGGAGTGGAATCTCTATCATAAATATCTCAATCAAAGGGCAGTATTTACCTTGCATGAATTGCCACCCGAACTAGATTACAGTAAATAATGACAGCTTTCATCCACAGTGCTGTCAGTTCCAAATAACAAATTCTTGGCTTTATGCATTCAATGGAAAACACTTGAGAATTGAATGGAAAAGCAATGGGAGGAAAATCCAAAATGAGATTTCGGTGGATAAGTTGGTTTCAGAAAACGGAATTTGACTTTTCAATTGTCCAATATAGTGTGAATAACAATTAATAATTGTTTCACATAAAAACAACAATCAGCGATTTACGCGCATCTCTCTTCCGCGTTGAAAATGTTTATTTTTATGGGATTGAATATTAAAATAAATAAATAAAGCCCATGTTACCATAAACCGTGTGAGTGGGGAACTGGGAAATAAAAGCTGGCCAGACTCAACTGGGTTGCGCCTTACCCGTCTGCAACCGACTGCATTTTATATTCTCTGACTTTTTTTTGAGAATCAGGACCTTGAAATTTTATTAATTGAAATCAGCCATAATCGGCTAATGAGAAAGGTGTGGACGGACAAACTCTAACTTGATTATATAAGTGTGAAAATTTTAATCAAATATTAGTGGAGCCTTACAATACATTTATTTCCAACAAATTAAAATATAGCTGACCACCAACACATGGAATGTAAGAAATCTATTGATCCAATTTTTTTTCGATAACTAATTTGCCCAACAATTGAAATCATTATTAGATGCCATTGCCTTTATCACTACTATGTAGCCCATGTAATACAATTTAAGCTAAAAATACTTTGTCTCTAAAATTATGTGTAACTTAAATTTCATCTCTCAAAAATTTTTTTACATAAAATTTGCACATGAAAATATTATAAGATAGCAATTATATATATATATACACACACATACACACACATACACACTAGTCGTTAACCCGTGCAATGCATGAAAATAGCTACTAGATGAGTTTTAGGAGAAAAAAAGTGTTTATTAAAATGTTATAACCCTTCAAATTGAATATACCAAAAGATGTCTATTAAAACGTCATAAACTTTCATATTGGATATACCAAAATGTGTCTATTAAAAGATCATAACCCTTCATATTGGATATATATTTAAAAGTGCTTATTGGACGAAAATGTGTCTATTGAATGAAAAATGTACCTATTGAAGGGTCATAATTATTTGGGTATAAATATTTGTTCATATTTATTTAGTAATTTATTCTCAACTTCTTCTTTTTCCATCTTTCCTAGAAACACAAGAAATCTGTAGATCTTCTTCCAAATTGCTATTTGTGAAACTCAATAAACTTTGTTGTATACTGAGGACAAATTTGTAGTAACCCTCTAACAACACTTGTGTGGGAACAAATATTGTCTAAGAATAATATTCAATTATGCCTCTAAGTGAAGTCAATCAAATATTGCAACTTTTGCTATTTTTTTTTCCTTTGTTGTGATTTATGTTGAGTTATGCAATTTCTGGTTTTTGTTCACATACGTTGTGCGATAATAATAAAAACCTGTGCATCTTTGATTATCTGTTGGTTAAGTTTTTATTTTGGCATTGCCTTCACTGCAAACGTTGAACTTTGTGAGAAGTTATTTTGTGTAAAATTCATTAATTGCCAAATACATGTACCGTACTGAAGTAACAATTTTGCAAAAGGAAGTTTCATGTTTGAATGTTTAGCAATATTATATTTTATATATGGTAAAACTTAGGTATGTTTCCTTAAATTCCCTCTTTAAAATTAAGCCACGTGTCCAATAAAATTAACTTAAACTCTACCAATGCTGTGCTCTAAGTGGTCAAGCTTTCACTACCATCCCTCAAAAGAAGAGAAAGTGCAGTAAACTCATTCTAAAGAAGGAAAGATCAAGAAAGTAAATAGACCCATCAATATCATTCACGTGAGCCATGAGTCATGAACTCAATCTCTAAGGTAACTCAGGGCCCGTTTGGT
Source organism: Castanea sativa (assembly GCF_040712315.1). Taxonomy (NCBI): domain Eukaryota; kingdom Viridiplantae; phylum Streptophyta; class Magnoliopsida; order Fagales; family Fagaceae; genus Castanea; species Castanea sativa. Next base: position 1,775,025 of record NC_134020.1, on the reverse strand, counting down.
ATGTGTGTTTAAATAATAGTTTTCAATTTTTTTTGGAAATACATGTAGATGATGTTAGAAAATTTGGTTTTGCAGCATCTCATACAAAACACATAGCGGAAGCAATAATCACGGATCTACTTCATTCAAGAGAGATAACATGTAATCTTGAATTCTAGAACAAAGAATAGAAAGCGTACTTTGATGCAGTGAAATTCAAAACCAAGACTTAAGAATACCTCTAATCTTCATCTCAATTCCACATGTTACCCAAGAAATGTGGTCTCTCAATCAGTTTACATGTATATTTTCAAGGGAGAATAAGAGAGTGGCTTACATACACACTATTTCCATCCTCTATTTAAATAAACTGAATGTTTCTCTTCTTATACATAACTGATTATCTAATTGGGCTAGCCTTTTGAGCCTGCCCAATTGGGTTTTAGTTTGCGGTTTGAGATGGGACACAAGGGAACAAATAAGACTCTAGCTCCAATAAGTTTTGGGCTTTTCTGTCAACTCTTGACAAGTCAAAAGTTACCATCAATTATATTTAATACCACAATATAAATATAATTGCACTCTATACCTTATTAATAAATTATATCCCAAGACTCTAGGCCTTGTTATAAAGAACTGTTACTTTGTAAACAACTACTTTATCCTTGAGTAGCTGGTTTAATCTTCTAGTTATTTACATTTATTGAAATCCAATTTCAATAAATATAAACTTTAGTAACTCCTTACTAAAGTGGGCGCTCTGAATAACCAGTTCCCATTAAATTTATCTCAAGGAGATATTTCGTGTTTTTACTAAAAGAGATTTTGAATTCTATCTTGAGAATATGTGTTCTCTCAACACTACATGTGGTTACTCAACATACTGAGATTTTGACCGTGAATATTAGATCTCACTCCTGATATATCAAAGTAACCTACATTTCATGATCAGGTTCACTACTCTCTCAGCATTGAAAGTCTATGAAATTAGAAGTCATGAGATTAATTATTCAGGTGACAGTTGTTGATTGAATAATTAATCTCACAGCGGTCCAATTCAATATGTCTTAACTCTTAAGACACATCAACACATCAACTAAAAGTCTCCATTTCCATGATCAAGAAAAATCATCTTAGTTAATGTGTTATAGTCTTCGCAGATGAAATGCCTAATTTTATCACCAACTACGAACTACGTTTTGAGTTTATAAGGAACTTGGGATTTATATCTTCTGTGACTAAATCACATACAATGCATCTCAAGGACTATGATAATTTCTCATTAGTTCATTTATAAATATTCTCATATAATTAAACAATTTAATTATTTATGACATGTCAATAAATTGGATTTTAGGGCATAAACTCCAACAAATGAAAAACTGTATAGAAATATGTGTAATGTTGCTTAAACACATGGATCAAATGAGCCCTCAACCTGCGAGAAAAACCAGATAGCTGCTTACACCTTCATTTTCCCAAGAAACAAACAAGTTCCAAATAAAAATTTCGGCTAAAACTCAACCCATATTCGGCAAGATCCCTTGAATCTAGTAAGAATTTTTGGTCCATGGCCTTGCCCCTTATTTTTTTCAATCTGTTGCTGGGTAAGCCATAAAAGGAGGAGAGGATTTGGAAAAAAAATATATTAAAAAGAACATAAAAGAAACCTGATGTCTCTGGAGGAGGAGACTTTAGTAGAAGAAATTAGAAGGAGGAGACTTTAGTAGAAGAAATTTGAAGGAGGAGACTTCGTGGAAGAGGTCAACTAGGGAAAGATCTGAAATCTAAAACTAAAATCATCAATTAAGGGCTAGCGAGGAAGAACACAAAAACCAAAGCAAGGGGACAACGCGGTTATCTTTTAACAGCTGTTTGTTGAGTTAATTTTATTGGACAAGTGGCATAAATTTAAAAGGGAACTTAAGGAACTGTACCTAAATTATTGTACCTAAGTTTTGCCCTTTATATATAAAGTGAGTTGTTTGATTCATTGGTTGAATATATGTAGCCTTTGTTGAATTCTAGAACCGTTTCCAGTGAGATCCAAAGTTAAGAGTTTGAATTTGTGTTTTGGTTGGTATTGGCCACTGCGATTTATATATTTATTCAATGATTGACTCATGCTATGATATTCAAATTATTTGAATCGGTTAAGCTTTTAATGAACATGTTTCATTGTGATCTTCTAGTCTATGTGGTGGCTTTGAAATGGTGCTGCATAATGGGAGCGAATGGTGCAAGCCATTTGGACAAAACAAAGGAGTAATGACTGAAAGGAGTCAAGAGGATGACAATACTCCTATTATGTTGATCCATGGTCTACAAAGGCCAGACTTCACTATTCATGGATTATCCAATCACATCTAAAAGGTTAGATAGATTTATTGTTCTTGAATTTTAGTGAGATCCCGGACAATCGTGAGGATATCAAGGTTTAGATGTAAATAACTATTAACCATGTCATCGTCATTTGATGAAGCAGAATATCGTCAGTTGAGGAGGGTTCGTCCGGATGAATGCCAGTCGGTGGTAGTCCGTCCAGGTGATGACTATATCACTCTTGTGAATAAGATAGAAGCTTTTTTACTCGGTCACTGGTGCGGTGCCTGCCACAACACCTCCGATGCCAAAGTTAGCACAAAAGAAAATAGAGTTTTATAAAGGAATCGCTTTGTTTTTCATATAATTGTGTTTTTTTTCTGTCCCTTATGTGGGTGGTGCAAAGGCTTTATAGACCTTTTTTGGTGTCTAGCCGTTGTGGCATTAATTCCTGGCTTAATGGTGCTCCTGGCCGAGTAATGGGTCTTTAATGTGTTTCCAACGGTCTACCCAGCTGGCGTCGTAACCGCTCGAGGTATTACTGCCGGCATTGAATCATTTTGGTATCATCGTCAGTGACGTGGCAATGTTTCTCTCGTCATGGGGGAGTATAGGTCGTCTGTAGCATTATACCTGTCCGTGAGCCCTTCTCGTCGTTCCCATCAGATGCCCCCGGATCATGTGGTCGACGTGACATGTCACGTCGTCCACAGAATGCGAATCGTTTGAGCTGCAGACGACTTTTGGGATTTCGTGCTGTAATAAAGGCATAGTGGCAGCGCCATTTTGGCTGTTGCCACGTGGCGCTTACTGGTGGGTGCAGTTACTGTTTCTTTTGTGCGACCCTTGGGTTTCCCGCCGATTTACGGTTTTCCTGGGCTTCGTTTAAAAACTCCCTCTTTTCCTTTTCTTTTTTGTTTTTCATCTCCTAAAATTCCCTGTTTGTGCTCTGACCTTTCCTATCTCTTTGATTTCTTCTGTAAACTTGTGCGCATTCTCCATTTTTCCAAAGCTGGTGCGAGGCAAGGTTCTCTATCTTCTCCATCCGAGGTATGTCCTTCCCCTTTCGATCTTTCCTTTCTTTTTCCCTTTCTCTTCTTCTTCTTTTTTTTTTTTTTTTAATGATGAAATTCTGATACCCCCTTTTTCTCCCTCTTTTTTTTTATTATTTTTTTTAAGCTTCTTCGGTTTTTCTATGATAGATAGTTCTGAGGTTTGGACTATTTGTCCTTTAGTTTCTTTCCTTTTTGTGCGCTTAGGAGGGTTTGTAGGTGTTTTCCCGAGCCTTGAGGGTTTTGTTTCAGAGGGTAACGGTTTGGGAGTAGTGGTGGCCAATTTGTTGTCGTTGCTTCGTCTGTCCGTCAATTGGTTGGGGAATTTGTTAAGGGAGTAGGTAGAGATGTCTGAGGTAAGGACTAGTGAGCTCGAGACTGGGTTGTCGTCTAGTGACGACCCAGTGGGGGGAGACACCGCCGTCTCTTCCTTTTGGGAGGTCAGGGCTTTCCATGCCCTTAGAGAGGTATGTGGGCTGGATTCCGAGACTCTAGGTCGATTTAGGGAAAGATTTCAGTTCCCGGAGCGGGTTAGGGTTCGTTTGCCCACCAAGGAGGATTGGGCTTGTCATTCCTTTCCTAGGGAGGTTTGTTTTTATGAGTCTTCCTTTATCTATGGGTTGAGGCTCCCGGTCCATCCTTTTTTCATGGAGTTGTTAGACCGTTACGGTATTGCTCCGGGGCAGCTTATGCCTAACTCCTGGAGAATACTGGTCAGCTGTATGGGGATATGGCTGACCGCTACGGATGGTGGAGAGCTTAGGGTGGACAAGCTCACCTATTTGTACCATCTAAAGGAGTCTAAAGAGTTCGGGTACTATGAGCTAGTCCCATAGGAAAAGAGGACCAGGATCGTCCGAAATCTACCCTCGTCTTTCAGGTACTGGAAGTCCCGGTTCTTCTTTGTGTCGGGGGACGATTTTGAAACCCCCTCTGGAGGGGTTTGGGGTGAACTCCCAAGGCTATCTCATCAATGGAGGACCCCAACCTTAGGTGCGTCATTACTTATTCCCGTCAACCGAGTTTCGTTGAACTTGATTTTTTTTCTAGTTTTTAACTTCTCTGTTCATTGTTTTGCGCAGTAAAAAGGCGCCCTAAGCTCAAGAGCAGGTATAAGGAACGTGGAGAGAAGGCGATCGAGTACGCGCGGACGATTGAGGATTGGGACGACCTGGTGGATCCGCGAACTCTCTCGTTCTATTGCCTCGGCCCAGAACCTTCTGCTTTTGTCTTGCGCAACCTCAGGATTGAAGGTAAAAAAAGTAATTTTTGCCCCGTGTATTTCTTTCTCATGTATGTTTCTTTCACCTGTATGTTTCTTTCACATGTATGTTCCTTTCTTGCAGAGATGACGACCAAATTTAACAAAGGCATGTATGACAAGATGAGAGCCAAAAAGGATGAACCTCTGTCCCACCTCGGAAATAAGGTGGTATGCATTACCGGGAAGGGCCCTCCGGTTACTTCTGCGGCTTCTATCACACATCTTGCCTCCGGGACTGACACGACGAGGTCTGCCTCTCCCACTGCCTCTATCGAGGAGATCCCCACTCCTGCTTCTAAGAAGCAACGAACTTCAGACAAGGGGAAGGAGAAGGTTGACTCTCGTTCGTCATTAATCTGGGACGATGAGAAACTAGATGTGGACAGGGCTCGTGAGGTTGTGACAGTAGAGGACTTGAGGGTCTTTTCAGGCTCATCGACAAAGGACCTCGTGGATCGTCATTTGCACAAGCTAGTCCAGGTAATGCCCTTGTGTCATTTTTGCTTCATATGCCCGTCCACTTCCCTTTTTTTTTTTTTTTGAATGTGACCTCCCTGTGCGTTCTACAGGTGTTGGGGGAGAGTATTCATCTTTCCTCCGAGTATTTAGCTCAGGAGGCCAAGGTCGAGTCTGCTTTATCGCAGATATCGGTCTTGGAGATGGATAATTCAAAGCTGAAGAAGGAGCTTATAACTGCCATGGGTGAGGCCAATACTGCAAAGGAAGAGGCCAGGAAGCTTCAGGACGACCTCACAACTGAGTGGCAGTTGGTTCTAGAGAAGGACGCACAACTTGCTTCTACTCGGGAGAGGCTGAAGGGAGTTGCTGCGAGGGCCATAGAGGGCTTCCAGCAAACTGAAGAGTACAACTCTGTCCTCTTCAGCTGGTACTTCAAGGGATTTGAGCTGCTGCGGAGATACTTGATCAAGCACCCCTCTGGAGTAAACTTGGAGACGCTGGATATGGAGGAGGTGGATAAAGAGATGTCTGCTGACGAGGCCGCGCAGCCATCGGCTCCTGATGCTAGTGCCCCAGCAGAATTCCCTCCTGTGGATGAATGAAACTTGTTATAATTTCTGTTTTTTTTTTTTTTTTTTTGGGTGTGCCCTTTGTATTTTGGGCTTTAATTTGAAAACAATTTTATTCGTATTTTGAAAATGCTACTTTCGTTTCAAAGTAATCGCTTACTGCTCTTGGTTTCGTAGCTACTTGCTTTGTTATCTTCAATTTTATTCATACTTTGAGGATACTACATGTTTTGTTGCCTTTACTTAGAGCAATCACTTAATCAGTAATATACATCCGTTATTGCGGAATCCTTTCACTTAGACTTTTTGAGACAATCTTTCTGTCTCGTCAGTGATGCACATCCGTCGATGCAGGATCTCATTACTTAGAGATTTTTTGGAGACATTCTTTGTGTCTCGTCAGTAATGTACATCCGTCGATGCGGAATTTTATTACTTAGATTTTTGGGAGACATTCTTTGTGTCTCGTCAGTAATGTACATCCGTCGATGCGGAATTTTATTACTTAGATTTTTGGGAGACATTCTTTGTGTCTCGTCAGTAATGTGGACTGGTCTGTTAGCACGACTGTATTGGGTAGGCAATGCTTTTATTAATTTCAGAAAAGTGAATACATTAGCTTGTTACACCTTTTGATGGTACTTCTTTAGATGCTCAATGTTCCATGGTCGAGGAAGCACTTTCCCGTACAAGGTTTCCAGGTGATAACTGCCTTGCCTGGAGTAATGAGTGACTCGGTATGGTCCTTCCCATGTGGGGCCGAGCTTTCCTTGGGTGGAGTTTCTAGTTGCTGTCATCACCTTCCGCAGGACGAGGTCGCCAATGTGGAGTCACCTGAGCCTCACTCTTCTATTGTAGTACTCGGTCATTTTCTTTTGGTATTGCGCCATCCTGTCCGAGGCTCTGTCTCTTACCTCGTCCAGGCAGTCCAGGTTTACTCGTAACTGTTGGTCATTGTTTTCGTCGTGGAATGCTTCTCGTCTGATGCTGGTTACTCCCACTTCGACTGGGATTATTGCTTCAGTGCCATATGTAAGCCTGAATGGGGTTTCGCCTGTCGGAGTTCTCGCCGTGGTTCTGTAGGCCCATAACACGTTGGGTAATTCTTCTGGCCAGGCACCCTTCGCGGCGTCCAGCTTGGTTTTGATTATCTGGAGCAATGTTCGATTCGTTACTTCTGTCTGCCCGTTCGCATGTGGATGCCCAGGGGATAAGAACTGATTTTTGATGCCAAGGCCGGAGCAGAAATCTCTGAAGCCTTGGTTATCAAATTGCTGCCCATTGTCCGTGACAATCATCCGTGATATCCCGAACCTGCAGATGATACTTTTCCACACGAAGCTTCGGATTCGTGCTTCGGTGATGGATGTCGTTGCCTCAGCTTCGACCCACTTTGTAAAGTAATCAATTGCAACGAGTAGGAATCTTACCTGTCCTTTTCCCGGGGGTAATGGTCCGACGATGTCGATTCCCCATTGTGCAAATGGCCACGGGGATGATATGGTCGTCAATTTCTCCGCCGGGAGTCGTTGGACGTTCCCAAATCTCTGACACTTGTCGCAATTTTTGACGAGTTGCGCTGCGTCCGCTTGGACAGTTGGCCAGAAATAACCTGTTCGAATGACTTTGCTCACCAGGGATCTTGGGCCAGCGTGGTTCCCGCACACACCTTCGTGTATTTCTTCTAAGATGTACCTGGCTTCGTCCTCATCGACACACTTCAAGTATGGTAGGGAATAACCTCTTTTGTATAGTCGGTCATTCAGAATGGTGAATTTGGTTGCTCTCTGCTTGATTTTCCTAGCGTCTTTAGGGTCCTGGGGGAGGTGCCCGTCTTGGAGGAATGATATGATTGGTGCCATCCAGCTGTTTATTCTCTGGATTGCGAATATCGAGATTTCTTCGATGCTGGGGCGTTCTTGTATTTCCATGGTCAGCTCCGTGCATGCTGGTTCTGTTAGGATTAGTGCCCTTAAATTCTATTGTATGATGCTATGTATGATATTATGTATGACATTATGTATGACATGATGTATGATTTAATATTGTGATTAATAAAGTTATTTTATTATTATCTAAAATAATAGTAACATGAATATGGGACATTATCATATAGTCCATGAGATGCATTGTATGTGATTTATGTGAAAAGTCACAGAAGATGTAAATCACAAGTTCTTTGTAAACTCAGAATTAATAGTTCGTAGTCGGTGATGAAATTGGGCATTTCATCTGCGAAGACTATAACGTGTCAACTACGATGATTTGTCTTGATCATGGAAGTGGAAACTTCTAGTTGATATGTTGATATGTTTTAAGAGTTAAAAAATATTGAACAGGACCGCTGTGAGATTTATTATTCTTCTAACGACTGTCAAATGAATAATAAATCTCACGACTCTATTTGCATGAACTCTTAATCCTGAGAGAATAATGGACCTGATCATGAAGTGTAGGTTGCTTTGATATATCAGGAGTGAGATCTGAAGTGACGGTCAAAATCTCAGTATGTTGGGCAACCACATTTAGTGTTGATGGAACATATATTCTCAAGATGGAATTCATAGTCTCTTGATGGAGATATAAAATATTCCCTTGAGATAAGTTTAATAAGTTATTCAGAGAGTTAGGCCTAACCACTTTAGTAAGAAATTACTAAAGTATATATTTATGAAATTGGATTTCATAAATATATAATGAATAACTTTAAAGAATTAAACAGGGTACTCAAGGATAAGATGTAGTAATTTACAAAGTGGCAGTCTACGTTTATGACTTTGTGTTACTACGAATATTTTATGAAGGGGTTACGTGTATAATAAAGTCTTGGGATATAATTTATTAATAAGGCCTAGAGTGCAATTATATTTATATAGTGGTATTAAATATAATTAATGGTAACTTTGGACTTGTCAAGAGTTGACGGAAAAGCCCAAGGCCCATTGGAGCTAGTGTCTTATTGGTCCCTTTTGGTCCCACTCCAAGCCACACACTAAAGCCCAATTGGAAATGCCCAATAGGCCAGCCCAATTAGATAATCAGTTAGTTATAAAGGGAGAAACATACAGAATTTTTATTAAGAGAGATTAGAAAAATAAAAGGAAACTGTGTGTGAGAGAGTGTGAGACACACTTTCATTCTCCCTTTGAAAAACTGATTGAGAGACCACACATCTTGGGCGTAAAGTGGAATTGGAGTGAAGATTAAAAGTGTTCCCAAGTGCTTCTAATCTTTGTTTTGAATTTCTCCACACCAAGGTACGCTATCTTGTTCTTAAATTCTGAAATTTACATTGTGCACGTTATCAATCATGAATGAAATAGATCCTAGTTCGTCGCTTCCACTGTGGGTTTTGCATGAGATGCAAAACCAGAATTTTTCCTTCAGGTTCATCATCTGACGAGGCTATTTTCGCAATCTCGCCTGCTTCCATATTCTGGCCTTTTGGGATCTGCACGAACTCCAGTTTGTCAAATTCTCGGGCCAAATGCTTTGCTATCTTGAGGTATTTCTGCATTCTTTCCTCCTTTGCTTCGTACTCCTCTCTGATCTGTGCTATTACTAGCTTCGAGTCACTTTGGACGACCAGGTTTTTTGCTCTGATTGCCTTCCCTAGTCTCAGCCCTGTTAATATTCCTTTGTACTCTGCTTCGTTATTGGTGGCTGGGAACTTAAGTCGAACCCTATATCTGAGTTTTTCTCCGTTGGGAGTTGTTATAACGATCCCTACTCCCCCCCTTTTTTGGGCTGAGGATCCGTCAATCTGGATCGTCCATTGTTCTGTAGCATCTTCGCCGTTGTCATCGTCATTAGGGGTGAACTCGGCAATGAAATATGCTAAAGCTTGGGCTTTGATGGCAGTTTCGGGAAGGTACTCGATGTCAAACTGGCTTCCACTGCCCATTGAACCATTCTCCCGGCTGCCTCTGGCTTGTTCATGGATTTCCTGATCGGTTGGTCCATCATTACCAATATTGGGTGTGCTTCAAAGTATGGTCGCAACTTCCGTGAAGCTACTATTAAAGCGAATGCAATTTTTTTAATCCTGGGGTACTTGGCTTCTGCTCCCTGGAGGGCTTGGCTTATGTAATAAACTGGCAGCTGTTTCTTGTCTTCTTCTCTGATCAGGGCCGCGCTGACGGCTGTGGCTGACGCTGCCAGGTATAGGTAGAGGCTTTCCCCTTCCTTTGACGGACTTAGTAGGGGTGGATTGCTTAGGTAGCATTTGAACTCTTGAAAAGCAACTTCGCATTCGTCAGTCTAGGCGAAAGCTTGCTTCAACGTCTTAAAAAAGGGGAGGCATTTGTCCGTTGCTTTGGAGACGAACCTATTTAGTGCAGCGATCCGTCCCGTGAGCTTCTGGACATCTTTGATGGACTTCGGTGATGTCATGTCTAGTATTGCTTGCACCTTCTCCGGATTTGCCTCTATCCCTCTTTGGGACACCATGAATCCCAAGAATTTCCCTGATGCTACCCCGAAAACACACTTGCTGGGATTCAACTTCATCCGATATCTCCTTAGGGTGTTAAATGTTTCTTCCAAGTCGTCTAGGTGTGCCAGTTCCTTTTTGCTCTTGACGAGCATGTCGTCCACATATACCTCCATGTTTCTGCCGATTTGCTTGCTGAACATTTTGTTTACTAATCTTTGGTACGTTGCCCCCGCGTTCTTCAATCCAAAAGGCATTACCTTATAGCAGTAGAGCCCCTGGCTCGTGATGAAGGCGGTTTTTTCTTGATCTTCCTCAGCCATCTTTATTTGGTTGTATCCTGAAAAGGCATCCACGAACGTCAGGATTTTATGTCCGGCCGTGGAATCCACCAGCTGGTCTATCCTAGGCAAGGGGAAACTATCCTTTGGGCATGCCTTGTTTAGATCTGTGAAATCTACACACATTCTCCATTTTCCGTTTGCTTTCTTTACCAGCACAACGTTGGCAACCCACTCGGGATAATACACTTCCCTGATGAAGTCTGCCTGCAACAACTTGTTAACTTCGTCGTTGATCGCCTGGCTTCGTTCAGGGGCAAAGACGCAGGGCCTCTGTTGGATGGGTTTTTTTTTTGGATCTACGTTTAATTTGTGCTGAATCACTTGTCGTGATATGCCGGGCATATCCTCATGACTCCATGCGAAGACGTCCTGGTTTTTCCTGAGGAATTGAATGAGCTTCGTTCTCATTTCGGGGCTTGGTGTTGTCCCTATCCTCATCATCTTCGCGGTTTCCCCCTCAACGAGCTCGACGGCTTCCAAAGCCTCTGCTTTGTCTTCTTTCTCCTTCTCTATCGTCCATGTGTGACTCTCCTTTGTGGCCACTACAGCCTGGTAGCATTCCCTAGCCAGGACTTGATCTCCTTTAACTTCGCCAACACCGTCCTCAGTTGGGAATTTCACCTTTAAGCAATATGTGGACGTGACCGCCTTCCATCTGTTGAGCGTAGGTCTACCAATGATTACATTGTACGCCGACGGGCAGTCTACTACCAGAAAGTCCAACTGACGTGTTTGCTACTTTGGGTATGTTCCTATCGTGACTTTTAGTGTTACTATGCCCCTGGGGTATACCTTGTCCCCGCTGAAGCTGACGAGAGGGGAGTCAAAGGGAGGCAGCCTCTTAGGATCAAGTTTCAGCTGCTGGAAGGCTGGCAAGTACATAATGTCTGCGGAACTGGAATTATCTATAAGTATCCTCTTGGTGTTAAATCCCTCGATCGTGAGTGTTATAACTAGGGGGTCGTTGTGTGGCGGCCTTACTCCTCGGGCATCTTCTTCGTTGAAAGAGATGTCACGGTTTGTTCATCTCTGCTTGAATGGGGGCTGCATATGGACGCTATTCACTTGCCTCTGGCATGCTTTCTTGAGGGACTTGCACGACCCTCCCGTCGGTGGCCCTCCTGCAATCGTGTGTATTTCTCCAATCACGTCTTGTGGTAGTTGAGAAGTGCTGACCCCATTTTTGACGAAGACTCGCGCTGGCCCTTGCCTTCGTCTCTAAACCTGCTGGGTTCTTCCTTCTTTACATACTTCTGCAATTTTCCGTTCTGTATCAACTCTTCTATTTGTCCTTTCAGGTCTCGGCAATCCTCCGTGTAATGGCTATGATCCTTGTGGAATCGACAGTATTTGTTCTTGTCCCGCACGTTAGGAGATGAATGTAAAGGCTTTGGCCACTGAAGGTAGTGTTGATCCTGGATCTGTGTCAAAATTTTGTCAATAGGCATAATCAGAGGGGTAAATTTTACCGTTCGTGGCGTCTTTTCATCCTTTCGTTTGTCTACGTCACTTCCCCGACGGTTTGGACGCTCTCTCTTTTGCCCCCTACGTTCGTCTTCGTGCCTTCCCTCATTTTTTTGACTTGCCCTCGTCCATAATGGCTGCCAGCGCATCCTCGGCGTTCATGTATTTTTGCACTTTTAGGAGCATCTCTGCCATCGTCCAAGGCGGATTCTTTGCCAACGAGATGACGAATTCCCGAGACCTAAGCCCTGCCTTAAATGTCGTCATCTGTACTTTGTCGTCGGCATCGTCCACTTTTAGGGTCTCTCGAGTGAAGCGCTTCACGTACGAGCGCAAGGTCTCCTTCTCCCCTTGCTTAATAGTGAGCATGTGATCCGTGGGTCTCTTAGGACGTTGCCCTCTGACGAAATGGCACAGAAAGGCGCTACTTAACTGTTCAAAGCTGTCAATAGATGAGGTGGGCAGCCTCGTGAACCATTCCCTACCAGCCCCCTTTAGCGTGGTAGGGAAGGAACGACACATTATCTCGTCAGGGGGCTATTGAAGACCCAGTGTCGTCTTGAAGGTATTAAGGTGATCTTGGGGGTCCTTGAATCCGTCAAAGGGTTCAAGCTGAGGTAACCAAAACTTTGCTGGTATTGGCCGTTCTAAAACTGCCAAGGTAAAGGGTGAATCTGTTGCCCTGACCATCCTATCTAGGCTCCGGTCCATCTTCTCCTTGATGGCATTTTTCAGCTCGTTCATCTCCTTTCTCATTTCCTGGAGGAGATCAGAATGCTGTTCCTCCGGAGTGATGGTCCTTCGTCGGTCAGTTCTCCCGTGACTATCTTCTTCGTCTTCTTGGACCGCTCTCAATCGGTTCTCTTCCTGCTGAAGTTTTTGTCTAATTTCTTCATTCTGTCTGGTGAGCTCTTCTACAGTGGCCACAAGAGCTGGAACTTGCTGAGCCAAGGCTGCTGAGTCTTGGTTGGACTCCATCTGGATATTGAAGTTGGTAGGAACTGCGCTTTCGGATCGTAGTACGAGAACGTCGTCCCCACAGATGGCACCAAACTGATGAAGCAGAATATCATCAATTGAGGAGGGTTCGTCCAGATGAATGCCAGCCGGTGGTAGTCCGTCCAGGTGATGACTGTATCACTCCTACGAATAAGATAGAAGCTTCTTTACTCGGTCACCAGTGCGGTGCCTGCCACAACACCTCCGATGCCAAAGTTAGCACAAAAGAAAATAGAGTTTTATAAAGGAATCGCTTTTTTTTTCATATAATTGTGTTTTTTTTCTGCCCCTTATGTGGGTGGTGCAAAGGCTTTATATACCTTTTTTGGTGTCTAGCCGTTGTGGCATTAATTCCTGGCTTAATGGTGCTCCTGGCCGAGTAATGGGTCTTTAATGTGTTTCCAACGGTCTACCCAGTTAGCGTCGTAACCGCTCGAGGTATTACTGCCGGCATTGAATCATTTTGGTATCATCGTCAGTGACGTGGCAATGTTTCTCTCGTCATGGGGGAGTATAGGTCGTCTGTAGCATTATACCCGTCCATGAGCCCTTCTCGTCGTTCCCATCATCATTAATGCTAATAACATAGCTTTGGCGTTTTCTGTTCAATGGCGTATGGGTTTCATAAATAAAGAAAATTTGGTCAATATAATAGGGTTAAATATTTTGAATTTATTTTTAAATTCCCAACAGTTTGGACAGATAATTTTTTTCTAAGTCATTTTTTTTTTGTTAGATAGTGAAAAGGTCTAAAAATCAATCAACACTAACGGTAGCAACAATAATACTGAACGATTTCAATAAACGCCTTATAGATATTTTTCTTCTCAAATTTCTCATTTTCGTTCCTATGCATTATTGATGCTTTTCTTCTCAATAACAATTTTTTGTTTTAATATATACATCTTATGTGAAAAGATGAGTAGACACTAAAATTTAACGGGCAAAATGAAAAGTCACAAATGTTGAGTGTTTTTAAATATATACGTGGCATTAATTTATGTAGTCATGTAGTGCAATAAGAAGTGGTTAACAAAAAGTCAAAACATTCCTATTGACCGAAAATATTTCTCCTAGTTGAAAAGATGTCTATTGAATGAAAATGTGTCTATTATCCGAAAATGTGCCAATTGAAAAATGAGAAGTCACAATTGTTCGGTGTTTTTAAATGTACGTGGCATTAATTTATGTAGCCATGTGACGCAATGAGGAGCTGTCAACAAAAAGTCAAACATTTCAGTTGTGAAGATTAAAAAGGTGTAGTGATATCTAGGCTTCCAAAATTTGCTTACAATTTTACAGGTCAAGGATTCTATTATTAAGAAGACAATTTTTTCCCTATCTTAGCTACCTTGACTAAGTTCAGCAAGATGTATCATATTATTTTTTTTTCTTCGTCTTGGATTTGTTCAAGGAGAAAGAACACGTTCTGGCCATTTTGGATGTAGAGTGTCTTTTTACAATTTGAAATTTTACTGAATTACATCCCCACAATATGAAAGAATATAGAACCTAGACAAGTTTCTCAAAATTTGAACCCTAAGTAAAGAACTATCCATTCAAGCCTTCAAGATGAAAAAATGGGGAAATTTTATACAAAAATAATAAAATAAAATAAAATAAAATAAAATAAAATCCAAATGCTTTAGAACCACATGGTCTATTGTAAATAGAAAAAACAGAGTGAGATAAAAAATTAAAAAAAAAAAAAAAAACCGAGGTTGGTCTAATCCAATCTTCTAGCACTGGTACACTCTTGCTCCATCCATATCCCTTCCAAAGTGAATAGTAAAAAATTCTAACTTTGATTGTAGAATGACGTAGGATTTATTATTAAACAAGATTTTTGAATAAATTTTTGGTCATAAGATTTATTGACAAGCTGAAGCTGGCATTAAGATAGGTTGTAATATAAATACCAAAAATGTTTATTGAAAGGTCATAACCATTCAAATTGATATACCAAAAAGTGTCTATTGAACAAAAATGTGCATATTGGCTGAAAAGGTACCTGTTGACCGAAAAGATGCCTCTTGATTGAAAAGATGCCTATTGAATTAAAAAGGGTCTATTGAATGATAATGTACATATTGACCAACAATGTACCTATTGACCAAAAATATTGATCGAAAATGTACCTATTAAATGAAAATGTGTCTATTGACCGAAAATGTGCATATTGAATGAATGTATCTGTAAAAGGGTCACAATCCTTTGGGTATAAATAGTATTTCATATTTATATGCTAAATTTTTCTATTTTATCTTTCTTAGAACCATAAGGATCATGTGGGTCTTCTCCAATATTGCTATTTGTAAGTCAATTTCTTTTTTTCTTTTTTTTTTGTCAAAGAATTAAAATATGTAAATTGTTGTTTTTCCATCATCTCTAAAAAACATAGAGAATTCTGCAACTTTATATCCCTTAGGAAACTCTACACACAAGCCTGTTATATCTGCAAAATTTAGGGCCATATTTTTTATCAAGATAATCTAGTATTTGATTGACCCTATTGAAGGAAAAAATTCTGGTTTTGCATCTCATGCAAAACCCACAGCGGAAGCAAAGAACAAGGATCTATTTCATTCATGATTGATAACGTGCACAATGTAAATTTCAGAATTTAAGAACAAGATAGCGTACCTTGGTGTGGAGAAATTCAAAACAAAGATTAGAAGCACTTGGGAACACTTTTAATCTTCACTCCAATTCCACTTTACGCCCAAGATGTGTGGTCTCTCAATCAGTTTTTCAAAGGGAGAATGAAAGTGTGTCTCACACTCTCTCACACACCGTTTCTTTTTCTTTTCTAATCTCTTCTTAATAAAAATTCTGTATGTTTCTCCCTTTATAACTAACTGATTATCTAATTGGGTTGGCCTATTGGGCCTTTCCAATTGGGCTTTAGTGTGTGGCTTGGAGTGGGACCAAAAGGGACCAATAAGACACTAGCTTCAATGGGCCTTGGGCTTTTCCGTCAACTCTTGACAAGTCCAAAGTTACCATTAATTATATTTAATATCACTATATAAATATAATTGCACTCTAGGCCTTATTAATAAATTATATCCCAAGACTTTATTATACACGTAACCCCTTCATAAAATATTCGTAGTAACACAAAGTCATAAATATAGACCGCCACTTTGTTAATTACTACATCTTATCCTTGAGTACCCGGTTTAATTCTTTAGAGTTATTCATTATATATTTATGAAATCCAATTTCATAAATATATATACTTTAGTAATTTCTTACTAAAGTGGTTAGGCCTAACTCTCTGAATAATCGAAACCATTAAACTTATCTCAAGGGAATATTTTATATCTCCATCAAGAGACTATGAATTCCATCTTGAGAATATATGTTCCATCAACACTAAATGTGGCTGCCCAACATACCGAGGTTTTGACCGTTATTTCGCATCTCACTCCCGATATATCAAAGCAACCTACACTTCATGATCGTGTCCATTATTCTCTCAGATTAAGAGTTCATGCAAATAGAAGTCGTGAGATTTATTATTCATTTGACAATCGTTAGAAGAATAATAAATCTCACAATGTCCCGTTCAATATGTTTTAACTCTTAAAACATATCAACATATCAACTAGAAGCTTCCACTTCCATGATCAAGACAAATCATCTTAGTTGACACGTTATAGTCTTCGCGATGAAATGCCCAATTTCATCACCGACTACGAACTATTAATTCTGAGTTTACAAAGAACTTGTGATTTACATCTTCTCGTGACTTTTCACATAAATCACATACAATGCATCTCATGGACTATATGATAATGTCCCATATTCACGTAACCACTATTTTAGATAATAATAAAATAACTTTATCAAATACAATATTAAGTCATACATCATGTCATACATAATGTCATACATAATATCATACATAGCATCATACAATAGGATTTAAGGGCACTAATCCTAACAATCTCCCACTTACCCTAAAGACTATTGTGCATTAATCTAACTCCCATTCCCTCCAAATGTGACTCGAAAGTCCTTTGAGGTAAGGCTTTGGTAAAAGGATCTGCTAGATTATTTGCACTTTCAATCTTTGCTACCACAACATCTCCACGAGCAACAATATCTCGAATGATGTGGTATTTCCTCTCAATGTGCTTTCCTTTCTTGTGATTCCTTGGATCTTTGGATTGTGCAACCGCTCCACTATTGTCACAAAACAATGTGATGGGAACTTGCTCGATTCTCACTACACCAAGATCAGAAAGGAATTTCTTAAGCCAAACAGCCTCTTTTGCTGCTTCACAAGCAGCAACATACTCGGCTTCCATGGTGGAGTCCGCAATACAAGATTGCTTGACACTCCTCCAACTTATGGCTCCACCTCCCAAGGTGAAAACACATCCTGAAGTGGATTTTCTGAAATCTAGATCTGACTGAAAGTCTGAATCGGTATAGCCAATGGGAATCAAATCCTCACTATGGTAAACAAGCATATAATCTCTCGTTCTCCTAAGATACTTGAGAATATGCTTTACAGTTTGCCAATGTTTTGGTCCTGGATTTGATTGATATCGGCCGACCATGCCAACCGAATAACAAATATCCGGTCTAGTACAAAGCATGGCATACATGAGACTTCCCACTGCAGAAGCATAAGGAACTTGTCTCGTCCTATTTTCTTCCTCTTGAGTCTTAGGCCTTTGGTCATCGACGTAGGGACTCCATGTCTAAAAGGAAGCAATCCTTTCTTGGAGTTTTGCATGCTAAACCGTTCTAGAACCTTATCTATATATCCAGCTTGTGATAAGCCTAACATCTTATTCTTGCGATCTCGCCAAAGCTTGATCCCTAGAATAAAGTTAGCCTCACCCAAGTCCTTCATATCAAATTGGCTTGACAACCAAACTTTAACCGATGACATTACCCCTACATCATTCCCAATGAGTAGAATATCATCAACATAAAGCACTAGGAACATTACTACTTTGTCTCGATGTCTTTTGTACACACATGGTTCATCAAGATTTTGTTCAAAACCAAATGACTTGATTGCTTGATCAAATCTGATGTTCCATGACCTAGATGCTTGTTTAAGTCCATAAATGGACCTATTCAACTTGCATACCATATGCTCTTGGTTCTTTGCTATGAAACCTTCTGGTTGCAACATGTATATTTCTTCTTCAAGATTGCCATTAAGAAATGCAGTCTTGACATCCATTTGCCAAATCTCATAATCATAATGAGCAGCAATGGATAAGAGAATTCGATAGATTTAAGCATGGCTACCGGCGAAAAAGTTTCATCATAATCAATACCTTCTTTTTGTGTATACCCTTTCGCCACTAGTCTTGCTTTAAAGGTTTCAACCTTTCCATCTATCCCTCTCTTTCTCTTGTAAACCCATTTGCAACCAACAGGTTTAATGCCGTTAGGCGCCTTTACAAGATCCCATACATGATTTGAATTCATAGAATCCAATTCAGATTTCATAGCTTGGACCCAATGATGTGCATCTATATCATTCATTGCTTCATCATAAGTGTAAGGATCCGATTCAGCCTCTTCTGAGATAGCCTCATAAGTTTCTCCCAAACCTATGAATCTTATAGGAGGCCGAACAATTCTCCCACTACGACGAGGCACCTGTGTACTAGACATCTCATAAGTAGTATCTTGTGGTGTATCTAATACAACCACAGCATCCCTAGTTTCATCCATTGGTTGTTCAACTACAGGTTCATTCATTTCAGCCAAGACAACTCTACTTCTAGGAGTAAAATTATTCATATAGTCATTTTCTAATAATTTGGCATTTGTGCTAACAAACACTTTATTATCCTTATGACTATAGAATAAACCTCCAACTGTTCCTTTTGGATACCCTACAAAAAATACCACTTCTGTTTTAGATTGTAACTTGTCAGACTTTCCTTTCAACACATGTGCTGGACAACCCCAAATGTGGAGATGTCTCATACTAGGCTTACGCCCATTCCACAACTCTACAGGTGTTTTAGGAATAGACTTCGAAGGTACTAAATTCAGAAGATACATTGCAGTATTTAAGGCATATCCCCAAAAAGAAATTGGTAGAGTCGAATAACTCAACATGGACCTAACCATATCTAAAAGAGTCCTATTCCTTCTTTCTGCTACACCATTTTGTTGTGGAGTTCCAGGTGCAGTCAACTGGGATATAATCCCATTTTCAGTCAAGTAATCCTTAAAATCACCAAGAAGGTATTCGCCACCTCGATCAGATCGAATGGCCTTTATGTGTTTACCTAATTGATTCTCAACTTCAGCCCTAAACTCTTTGAACTTTTCAAAGGCTTCGGACTTCCGTTTCATTAGGTACACATAACCAAACCTAGAGTAATCATCAGTGAAAGTAATGAAATACTCATAGCCACCTCTTGCTTGAATTGACATAGGACCACATACATCTGAATGTACTAGTTCTAGCAAATCTTGGACTCTTCTACCCTTTGCATTAAAAGGTCGTTTGGTCATCTTACCTTCCAAACAAGATTCCCAAACTGGAAAACCATCAAAGTCCATGGGCTGTAAAAGTCCATCTTTGATTAGTCTTTGAATCCTACTTGAATTGATATGACCTAAACGCAAGTGCCATAGATATGCATCACTAGTAGAAGGAAACTTTCTCTTTAATGATTTCACATGAGAGTTACTATCTAATTCAGAATTGTATAATTCATGCTTATCAGGAGTTAAAATATAAAGACCATCCACAATATTGCCAGAACAGATAAACACTTTATCCTTCTTTATTACAACATTGTCTTTCAGGATAACACAATACCCATATTTACCTAAGTAAGTTGCAGAAATTAAATTCCTACGAACATTAGGTACATATAAACAGTCTTCTAATATTAAAACTCTAGGCTTAAAACACAAATTAAACACTCCAACAGCTTCAACCGGAATCTTGCTCCCATCAGCCAAAGTAAGAAATAGTTCTCCCTCATTCAACTTTCTGGTCTCCTTGAACCCCTGCTAAGAATTGCAGATATGATTAGTACAACCTGAATCCACACACCAGGAATCTGTTGGATTCTGTACCAAACATATTTCAAGAAGAAATGAACTTTTCATACCTTTATTCTTGGCAGCCTTGTATGTTGGACAATTCCTCTTCCAATGTCCTTTCTCACCACAATGGAAACACTTTCCTTTGGTTTTCTTTCCTTTGTTGGCAACCCCTAAGGCAATTTGTTTACCATCTTTCTTAGTGAAGTCCTTCTTCTTCTTCTTCTTACCCTTGCCTTTCGACTTAGGTTCAGAAGTAGAAGCTTCACCCACATTGGCTTCAACACTAGAAGTACCAAGGATGCCTTCCGCCGCCACTAACTCATTCATTAATTCAGACAAAGAATAAATCTTTTTGTTCATGTTATAATTTAGTCTGAATTCCTTGAATGATTCTGGTAGTGACTGGAGTATCATATCCACTTGGGATTCTCCATCAATGTCGGCACCTAAAACTTCTAATGTGTTCAGATTAGCAATCATCCTAAGACAATGCTCCCTCACTGAACTTCCTGCAGCCATTTTGGTATTATAAATTTGCCTCATGGTTTCTTGCCTTGCAGAACGGCCTTGCTCACCAAACATCTCCTTCAGACTATGCATTATGTCCGAAGCAAGTTCTACATCCTGCATTTGATGCTGTAGAACATTTGAGATAGATGCTAGGATGTAGCACTTGGCCATCTCATTAGATTTCTGCCAACGATCATATCGTTGTTTTTCCTCAAGAGGAGCATCTAATGAAGGAAAGTTAGGACATGGTTGAGTAAGCACATATTTGTGCTCTTCAGCAGTAAGAACAATGTCCAAATTTCTTTTCCAATCAACATAGTTGGATCCAGTCAGTTTGTTTTGGTTAAGAATAGAAACAAGTGGGCTAAATGATGCCATGACAAAATCTGAAAATAATAAACATGAATATAATAAGTAAATTGGACATTATCAATTTAGCATAAAAGCATATAATATGGAACCTTAATAAAACCATAAAATAACATATGCAACGACAACCCAATCTCATATTCAATATCCCTCAGCATAGAGTAAACATAAAATACTATGATTGATTGAGAACTATTCTCATTATTAGTGCTATCATGATAACTCTTATCAAATACTAATAATATGCCGTTTTATATTTAGCCTCTAAGTAATAATAGTAAGAACTCAGCATAGAGGATACTAAAATACTTAGTCTAGTGTATACCATTGTCTAGAATCATGTGTAACCACATCTCATCCCTTTAACAGGCTTATTTTGTAGTACCATGATAAAACACCCTCCGCATGGAATGCAAAGCTTGAAGCTAAGACAAGGTGTTTATCAAACCACTATAAACCAAGAAATTCAATCTTGTAGGGCCATGAAATAAATACTCTCCGCATGGAATGCTAAGCTCGAGGCAAAGACAAAGTATATATTTCACACTACTATGAACCAACAATGGAGGCCGTGAGATCCAACCCTTGAATCTCTCTCCCACTAGATATTTTAAATTAAGGTTTTTAAAATCAAGAATGATAATAATGCTAGACACGTGAAAAAATATAATCCTAATCTCATTAGGAATAAATTTCATTAAACTAGCATTAATATATATAAATATATATAACGTAATAAAAACCTTTATTATATATAAAAATTTATATTATATTATATTATATATAATATACAAATTAATATATATAATATATAATTATTACTTTACGTTATATATGTATTATATATATTATAATATAATATATGATTATAATATTATATTATATATATAATATATAATAGTCAGGAAGTTAGAATCCTCACGGATTCTAACTTAAATGTATTATATATATATATTATAATATAATAATATATAAAAGTCAGGAAGTTAGAATCCTCACGGATTCTAACTTTCTTCAAAACACAAGAATTGGTCAAACCATTCAACCGTGCAATGAATTCCAAGTGATATCTCAAAACAATTAGACCATTCGGTTTAAAGTAAATGACAAGGAGTTATAACCGTGGGCCATATTCAATCCCGTAACAGTACCATTACAAACCATTACATTCAATAACCGCCCATCTCAATAACTACCCATTCGAATAAACACCAATGCAACAGATATGGAATGTTGCCGTGCAGAACAGTAATGGCTATATTTATATATATATATATATATATATATATATATATATATATATATATATATATATATATTGTTTCATATGAATTCCAACGCTAATAACATTAATTCATAAAACAATGATTATCAAACCATGTCTACACTAAGATAAAAGTTTTTCTTAAATTCTAAAATCCAATCACACGCAATACAATCATGATATGAAAACCTGGCTCTGATACCAATTGAAGGAAAAATTCTGGTTTTACATCTCATGCAAAACCCACAGCGGAAGCGACGAACTAGGGTCTATTTCATTCATGATTGATAACGTGCACAATGTAAATTTCAGAATTTAAGAACAAGATAGCGTACCTTGGTGTGGAGAAATTCAAAACAAAGATTAGAAGCACTTGGGAACACTTTTAATCTTCACTCCAATTCCACTTTACGCCCAAGATGTGTGGTCTCTCAATCAGTTTTTCAAAGGGAGAATGAAAGTGTGTCTCACACTCTCTCACACACCGTTTCTTTTTCTTTTCTAATCTCTTCTTAATAAAAATTCTGTATGTTTCTCCCTTTATAACTAACTGATTATCTAATTGGGTTGGCCTATTGGGCCTTTCCAATTGGGCTTTAGTGTGTGGCTTGGAGTGGGACCAAAAGGGACCAATAAGACACTAGCTTCAATGGGCCTTGGGCTTTTCCGTCAACTCTTGACAAGTCCAAAGTTACCATTAATTATATTTAATATCACTATATAAATATAATTGCACTCTAGGCCTTATTAATAAATTATATCCCAAGACTTTATTATACACGTAACCCCTTCATAAAATATTCGTAGTAACACAAAGTCATAAATATAGACTGCCACTTTGTTAATTACTACATCTTATCCTTGAGTACCCGGTTTAATTCTTTAGAGTTATTCATTATATATTTATGAAATCCAATTTCATAAATATATATACTTTAGTAATTTCTTACTAAAGTGGTTAGGCCTAACTCTCTGAATAACTGAAACCATTAAACTTATCTCAAGGGAATATTTTATATCTCCATCAAGAGACTATGAATTCCATCTTGAGAATATATGTTCCATCAACACTAAATGTGGCTGCCCAACATACTGAGGTTTTGACCGTTATTTCAGATCTCACTCCTGATATATCAAAGCAACCTACACTTCATGATCAGGTCCATTATTCTCTCAGGATTAAGAGTTCATGCAAATAGAAGTCGTGAGATTTATTATTCATTTGACAGTCGTTAGAAGAATAATAAATCTCACAGCGGTCCTGTTCAATATGTTTTAACTCTTAAAACATATCAACATATCAACTAGAAGCTTCCACTTCCATGATCAAGACAAATCATCTTAGTTGACACGTTATAGTCTTCGCAGATGAAATGCCCAATTTCATCACCGACTACGAACTATTAATTCTGAGTTTACAAAGAACTTGTGATTTACATCTTCTGTGACTTTTCACATAAATCACATACAATGCATCTCATGGACTATATGATAATGTCCCATATTCACGTAACCACTATTTTAGATAATAATAAAATAACTTTATCAAATACAATATTAAGTCATACATCATGTCATACATAATGTCATACATAATATCATACATAGCATCATACAATAGGATTTAAGGGCACTAATCCTAACACCTATATCTATATCTATCATTAGCATTGACACCTTCTAGTGGCCTAGTTAGATTGTTGTAATGAAGCCTTTCTCCATATGGTTTGAATCCTACTCTTCCATTATCTTGGCCACTCCTATCATAGCCAAACCTATTGTTTCATTCCTTTGTCTTCTACATGGGTGTCTACCTCCCCCTTCATTCCTAAGGCCATTATTCCTTGGAAAAACTACTTGATCTCACTATTTCATTCTTAGTGGAGATCCTCCTTGAAGAGGGAGCCAATCATATCTTGGTCCATCCCCTCCACCATTTTCATATTCATTGGCAAGTGGGTGTGCAAACGCTCCCTCTTTATACACCTTACGAATGTTATTTCTCATTCTCTTCCTTATGTCTTATTGAATGATTTTCTTCTTAAAGATAGTTTTTTTTGTTTTGTTAGTATATACATCTTGTTGAGGTCCAAAATATCACAATGTTGTACCAAAGCCCAAAACAACATAATGGATTGAAATTTAGAAAACATTCAGGCTTCCAATAAAAAAAGGCAGGCCCAAATCCATTAAGGGGCCGTAGGAAGGGATCCAAGCCCATGAATGATCAAGTTTTTTACCTCACGAAACAAAGGAAAGAAGAAGTCTAGCCCAGCCCTCAAAAGTAGGAAAATCGCTCTAAAGCCCGGGGAGAAAATTGGACCGACATACCTGGGGATTCCTAAGAGCTTGGGATCCTTGGGATGTGCAGCAAAGCCAGGTTGGGATTGAGACAGTTCAAGGGGGCATGCTTAGAAACACAAAGAATGAGGGAAAATATGTCCCATCAGCCACCTAATAATGCGGAAAAAGGATCAGAAGACTTAGGAACCGACAACTCATGAATAAGGGTCTGGTACCTCAAGCAACCCAGGAAGATGAACCATGAAGGAAGGTGGCTAGGGATCTTTTAGCCTGGTAGAAAGGAATTAGCCCATTTGTGAAAAATGACAAAGGGGAAAGCAGTAAAAAGGTGGGTCTGAAAAAGTGGAATCTAGAAGACTTGGAAAAAGAAAGATCAAAGGCCAGCCCTCTAGGAACCCCCATAACGGAAAGTCAACTTTGAAGAGGGAGCCTCAAAAGAGAGAAATAGTGAAGAATAAGGAAAGGACCAGCCACCAATATTGTTGACACAATATTGGTTCTGGTGGTACCCAGGGAAGCAAATAGAAGGAATAAATGGTATCCCAGAAACCCTAGGATGACACTATCAAAAGGAAAGGCAGCCAACAGTGAAAGGGGCATTCAGTAATAGTGGAATTAGAGTGAAAATCCTTGAGAAAGCTCTGTTAGAATTCAAAAAAAGAGATAAGACAGGGAAAACATTGTCCGAGATCCTCGTACAGCCACTAAAGAACACACTTGGATTCAAAGGGATTCAAACTTCGCAGGTCTTGGAGGCTTGAAGAGCTGTCTAAGTCTATGATTTTTGAACTTATTTGGACCTTGTAACACGTCCTAGTGAGCATGATGTATTGCAAAATTAAGAAAACAATGAAATACTTCATATTGTCTTAAGGATCCCTAACATTTTTTTTTATTTTACTTTTCTTCTTCATTATTCCATTCTTTGATGTTCCTTTCTATTCAATGCGTACATATTCTCCATATGTTAGTATGTATGTGTTGTAGGATCTGCACTTTGTGCACCACTTAGTTCGAAATCAGCCCAATTTAGCTGCGGTGAACGAAGCTCATTCCTTCAAAACAATAAGCATTGGGCCCAGGATCCCTATCTGGATACTTGGGCTTTTGTGTTGTTTAACAACAACAACAAAAAAAAAAAAAACAAAGAACCTACACATTAAGGCGACTTCATTGGGGACTGGGCAAAGGAGAGGGAAGAAGCAGTCCTTTCGCAAGGCATGGCTCCAAGACCAAGGAACAATAAAGGTACCAACGTGCCACCCACGGCATCTGAGCCCGTGGAAGAGAATGAAATAGCTTCCAGGCAAAGGAATGAAGTACCTCTGGAGGAACATGAGATTGTCTTAGGACAGAGGCGTGAGGTGCAAGAGCTAGACCCAATGGCTCGGATGGTAGAGATGATGAAGGACCTTCAGTAGGAGATCCGTCTCCCCAAATTGGAAGAACCCAAGAGATCAGGGACAACGCTCCTCCTATGGTCAACCAAGAGGGGGCCCAACCAGAGGAAGAGTCAACAGTAGGGAAGGGAGCCAACCCCCAATACCTCACATTGGTAAATGTCAATGTCCTTCTTGAACAAGAAAGGGAAAAGCTCTTGGAGATCCCTAAGAAATTCTCTCGGGATCCCCCATTCCCACCAGAACTCATTGGCAAGCCCTACCCCAAGGGATATGAACCCCCAAAGTTCCACCCTTTTAATGGAAGGAATGGAAGTGTTGTGGAATATGTGAGTAGTATCATTCACACCATAGGCCCTTACACAACAGACAAGGAGTTATGTCTAAAAGAGTTTGCTAAGTCCCTAGTGGACAAAGCATACACATGGTACACTACCTTGAGGCTTGGGTCCATCAAGACCTAGGATGAGATGATGGAGAGATTTTGTGTAAAGTATTATCCAGGTGAAGATAAAGTCACTTTCTAAAGCTTTCAAATGGTGAAGCAAAGGCCTGGAGAGGATCCTGTTTAGTTCATCAAAAGATTTGAGGATGTTTCTCTGGACTGTTATGGAGATCACGAAGAAAAGGAGCTCGTGGAGACCTGCATATCCAACATGCTTTTTTATTATAGGCATAATCTCGAAAATCTATGCATAATCTAGTTTGCTAACTTACTACAAAGAACGAGGAGGATAACGTTAACTATGAGAACAAAGAGGGTACCAGTATCCCAAGCCATGACGGCTTCAGCAAGAGAAAATAGAAAGAGACCTGAAGGAAAAGTGACCGAGCAATCACCTGTGATCCCGTGTACTGCAGAAGAATTGAATCATGTTTTGGATAAATGGATTGGAGACGAAATTGTTAGGCCATTCACTATATCCAAGCCACCTACGAAGGAAGAAAGAAAGAATCCCTTGTTCTGTAGGATTCATAATTATGTCAAGCACTCTACTAAGGATTGTTGGACCCTCCAAAGGCTTTTTCACAAAACGCTTAGGAAGGGGACCCTAGAGCTCACCCAATGAGAGCTTGAGGTGCAAAGGAACCATTTACCCAACCACAAAGGAAAAGGAGTGGTAGTTGTGGTGATCCATGGGAACCCTACATAAGCAGAAGAATTTGAAGGATCCTTCCACCTAAGCACAGTCAGGACCCTTCAGAAGAGCCCTAAGTTCAAATCACTATTCAACCAATTGGGATTTAGGCTAGAAGCAAGGAGGATTGCCATAGAATCCCTCATGAGTATAGTAGCAGATTCAAGAGTGGAGTGTTTCACAATAGAATCTCATGCCAACTGAGCTTACTTGGAAACAACCAATGTAATAACCTTCACAGATGAAGATATGGAAGTTGAAAATACAGACCATCGCAAACCCCTTTATTTAATGGCTACCATAAACGATGTCCAGATCAAGAGAGCACTGGTAGACACAGGGGCATCACTCAACCTTATTGTCCTAAGTACCTTAAAGGCTATGGGCATGACTAGCAGGAAGATCCTAGGAGCTCCTGCGGAGATAATAGGATTTGGAGGAGCAGCGGAATCAACTAAAGGATATATGCAGCTAGCCTTAAAGGTAGGCCCAATAGTAGCCCTAACCAGATTCAATGTGGTCAACTTAGAAGTTTCTTACCATGGTCTGTTGAGGTGCCTCTAGCTTCATAAGCATCACCTCATTCCATCCACGTACCATCAATGTGTCAAAGGGAGAAGGAATAGGAGGCCTATAAGAATCCCTACCAACCCAAACCCTTTTAGCCAAGGAGAAGTAAACTTTGTAGAAAAAATGTTTTATGACGAGTTGGAGCCAGATGACGAGAGTCCCACACTAGGGACACCAGGGGCACCTGTCTTAGAAGAAGAAGAAGAAGAAGAAGAAGAAGGAGGAGGAGGAGGAGGAGGAGGGGGTACGCATGATCTAAGGAACCTCCTAGACAAAAAAAGGCAAAAGAAGGAGAACAACTCCTCAGAATCCCGGGAGTGTGTGGTAGTATGGGAACCTGGGGGAAGGTTAATATATCACTTATAAAGGTGCGCAGGGCCCAAATGCGTTGTGCAGGAAGGTCCCAGACCACCAAATTGTATGATGGCTCAAGAAGAGATCCTAGAGGACCCAAATAAGGAAGCACAAATCCAGCCAAAGAGGAATTAGAAGAAGTAAACTTGGGGGCTGGTCTGGGATCCCCAAAGTCTGTTTTTATCAGCAGGCAGTTAACAACACAAGAAAAAGAACATTTAGTAGAATTGCTTAAGAGGTATGTGGATGTATTCGCATGGACATACAATAAGATGCTTGGCCTGAATCCAGGAGTTCAAGTATGGGGCGAATATTCAAACGTCTATTCATGTGAGAACTTCTTGCGCCTTTGGTTGACACTACCTTAACCTTAGTCAGTAAGGAAGGGGGGTGACTGGTAGTCCGTTCTCTTAATGTGGACTTGGGAGTCAAACTAGTAGTTCAACCAGCCAGGGTCTTTCACACCGAAGTAGATGCTCAAACAACTTAGGAAGTTAGGAAATTACTAGCAAATGGGTTTATCAAGCCAATCCAGCATCCTAAATGGCTCTCCAACATAGTACCTATGAAGAAAAAGAACGGCCAAATCCGATGTTGTGGGTATTTTTGCAATCTAAACAAGGCATGTCCAATGGATGAATTCCCCCTGCCTAATATTGATCTCCTTGTAGATTCAACTGCGGGAAATTCTATGTTTTCGTTTATGGATGGATATATTGGGTATAACCAAATTCAAATGGCTGACAAAGATGTGGAGAAGATAGCGTTCAAGACCATGATTGGAAATTTTTATTACACTATGATGCTCTTTGGCCTTAAAAATTCAGGGGCCACGTACCAGTGGACCATGACAGCCATCTTCCAAAATATGTTGTGATGTGAATGAAATATATACAATAAAGTACTCACATATCTACATATTTAGCCTTACTTTTATGTTATTTTGTTACTAATTATATAATATCTTTATGTTGCAGGTAACAAGAGCTTTACATGCAAAGTGGGGCTAAGCTAATTGAATCAAGCCAACTTTCATCCAGCCAAGCATGAATTCAAGAGAAGACCAGAGAGGAAAAGGGGGTGCCGCATAGAAGAACTTGTTTTGGGAGTCATTATGAAGAGGAGGATCTGAGGACAAAGGCGAGAGCTTCATGTTGATCTACTAATTCAGATGAAAAACATAAGTTTTATTTGTTTTCTATTCAGTTTTATTATGAGCTAAATTTATTTTCTAGAGCGTTGATGTAGTCTAGCAATGAACACACAATTTATATTCTGAGTTATTTTATTTTTAGTATTTCCATGATTGAGTGTTTAATTCTTATTCTTAATGCTTACTAATTTTTTACGAATTATTGTTTGATCAATTGAATTACAATGAGACCGAGAGGTGATTTGTTATTTTAGTTCTAGAATTAAGCATTATTAGTTGAGTGAAAGTAGAGATGCTTTACCGCGATTAGTGTGATTTTTCAGAAAATTCAAAGTACGTAATGAGTCTCCAATTAATTAAATTCACATAGAGATATGGAATTGTTAGTTGAAGATATTTTTGATATTATTCGAGAGAAGATATTGAATACTCAAGGAATTTTTAATCATCAACGGGAGATTATTAAAATTTAATAATTAGGAAGAATAAATTGTGTGGGATTTGTTAGGTGAAATCAACCGCTCTAGATCCATTCTTATCATATTTTTATGGTTTTAGATTTTTGCATTTTGTTAATATTTTATTCGTAGATTTATTTTTATTAAATAGTTTAATTTAATTCAGATAGTAGAACGTTCCATTTATTTTCAATTTTCCAAATAGTAATTAATTTAGTGAATTTCAGTATTCAATAACATAGTTAATCCCTGTGGGTTCGACATTCATTTTCTAAAAACACTTTACTACTTGTTACGATTTTGTGTGCTTGCAATTATTTTACGCGAACAAGTTTTTGGCGCCGTTGCTGGGGATTAACTATTTGTTATTGATATTGATACTAGCTAGATATTTACTACTTTGGATTTTATTTTATTTATTCAAAAAAAATTAAATTAGGTGCATCTGAGTTTGTTTTCTTTCTTTTCAGGAATTAGAAGTGCATGACCAGATCTAAACTATTAGAGCATACACTCTTTGATCCTGAAACTGAAAGAACCTTATGTCAGCTCAAGAAAGAAAAGAAGAAAGAGGCCAACACATCTCTATCTAATATGGCCGATCAAGAGCAAAAAGCATTAAGAGATTATGCTATGCCCTCGGTAAATGGAGCTACATCGAGCATAAGGAGGCCAACCATACAAGCCAATAATTTTGAGATCAAGCCGGCCATCATTCAGATGATACAGCAGACTGTCCAGTTCGGGGGGTTGTCACAAGAGGATCCTAATGTCCATATTGCAAATTTCTTGGAAATTTGTGATACTTTTAAACATAACGGAGTGACAAATGATGCGATTCGACTAAGACTTTTTCCCTTCTCACTTAGGGATAAAGCAAAAGTTTGGTTGAATTCCTTACCACCTGGCATCATTACTACATGGGAGGAGTTGGCCCAAAAATTCTTAGCAAAATATTTCCCTCCTGCAAAGACAGCAAAGCTAAGGAATGATATCACCACGTTCATCCAATTTGAGCGTGAATCATTATATGAAGCATGGGAGAGATACAAAGATTTATTGTGAAGGTGTCCTCATCATGACCTTCCAGCATGGCTTCAAGGGCAAACATTCTACAATGGTCTAAGAGCTACAAACAAGTCTATGGTTGATGCAGCAGCTGGTGGAGCTTTAATGAGTAAAACTCATGAGGCAGCCTATGAACTTCTGGAAAAATTGGCATCCAACAACTATCAATGGCCTACAGAAAGAGCAATGCCAAGAAAGATAGCTAGAGTTTTAGAACTTGATCCTATTACCTCACTGGCAGCACAAATGACAACTTTGTCTCAACAACTAGGTAAAATGAATGTTAATGCTATTCAAACTAATGTTGTTTGTGATCATTGTTCAGGAAATCATTCAAGTGCTGACTGCCAAGTGGGAAATCCTTTTGCCCAATCGAATTATGGACAAGCAAATTACATGTCAAATTTTCAACGTCAAAATAATCCATACTCGAACGCGTACAATCCTGGATGGAGGAATCACCCCAACTTTTCATGGAGCAATAACCAAGGGCAGGCTAAACCACCTTAGCAATTTCCACAGTAAGAGAAGAAGCCGACACTTGAGGACATGTTCATGCAATACTTGCAGAAGACAGATGTGGCGATCCAAAACAACTCAGCTTCAATCCATAATCTTGAGGTGCACATCGGTCAGCTCTCAAGCATGCTCACAGAGAGGACTGCAGGATCTTTGCCAAGCAACACTGTCACCAATCCGAAAGAACATGTAAAGGCAATATCATTGAGAAATGGACGAAATTATGAGGAGCCAAAAGTAACAAATGCAAAACAAGATGAAGCTGTAGATAATGAGGAGTCAAAGATGAAGGAGGCCGAGTTAGAGATGAAAGAAGTGGAGCAAGCTGAGAAGACTAAGGAGAATGAAAGAGCTTCAAAATCAAAAAAATTCAAGGAAGTTACTTTTGAGACTTATTCTCCTTCAATTTATGATCCACCAATTCCTTTTCCGCAAAGATTAAGAAAAAACAATGTGGATGATCAGTTTTCTAAATTTCTAAGTATATTTAAGCAATTACATATTAATATTCCTCTCATTGAAGCTTTGGAAAAAATGCCTAAATATGCTAAAATTTTTGAAGGATATTATATCAAAGAAGCAGAAATTGGAGGAGCATGAAACAGTAATGCTGACAGAGGAGAGTAGTGTAATCTTACAAAAGAAGCTACTGCCTAAGCTGAAAGATCCAGGGAGTTTCACTATCCCTTGCACTATAGGAAAATCTTAATTTGATAGAGCTTTATGTGATTTAAGGGCAAGTATTAATCTAATGCCTTTCTCTGTTTTCAGGAAATTGGGTCTTGGAGAAGTAAAGCCGACCACTATCTCTTTACAATAGGCGGATAGATCCATTAAATATCCAACAGGAGTCATTGAGGACGTATTAGTAAAAGCTGACAAGTTCATCTTCCTGGCTGACTTCATTGTCCTTGATATGGATGAGGACGAGGAGATCCCTTTGATAGTGGGTCGACCTTTCCTTGCGACGGGGAGGACCTTAATTTATGTCCAGCAAGGAAAACTTGTTTTGAGGGTCGGAAAGGATGAGGTCACTTTTGATGTATTTAAGTCTATGGAATTTCTTTCCGAGACACATTCTTGTTTTCAAATAAGTGACCGAGACGTGATCATGGCCGATGAGACTTCTGCAATTGATTTTCTAAAGTTACCACTTGAGGTATGTCTTACTCACTCTACACCTGTCAAATTCAATGATGAAGAGGTTAAGGAGTGTGAAATCTATTTGGAGGCTACACCACTCTTTCCTCTTTCAATGCAACCAAAAGTGGAAGACTTGAAATCATGTCAGCTAACATCTCCACCAGAAGAACCACCTAAACTTGAGCTCAAACCGCTTCCGCCAAAGTTAAGATATGCTTTCTTAGGTCAAGACTCTACTCTTCCAGTTATTATTAACAGTTCTTTGAGTGATGTAGAGGAGGAAAATTTGTTGAGAATCTTACGGGAACACAAGATGGCTTTGGGTTGGACCATCTCTGACATCAAAGGAATTAGTCCTTCAATTTGCACACATAAGATTTTAATGGAGGAAAAATATAAACCGATTATCCAACCCAGAGAAGATTGAATCCATCAATGCAAGAAGTGGTGCATAAAGAAGTGCTAAAGCTATTAGATGCCGGAATTATTTATCCTATCTCGGACAGCGCATGGGTAAGTCCAGTACAAGTCGTCCCAAAGAAAGGTGGAATAACCGTGATCAAAAATGATAATGATGAACTTATACCAACAAGGACAGTCATGGGATGGTGAATGTGCATAGATTACAGAAGGCTTAATGATGCAACTCGGAAAGATCATTTTCCTTTACCTTTTATTGATCAAATGCTAGAAAGACTTGCAGGACATGCTTACTACTATTTTCTGGATGGATACTATGGTTATAATCAAATAGCCATCGCACCTGAAGATCAAGAGAAGACCAATTTCACTTGTCCATATGGAACATTTGCATATAGGCAGATGCCTTTTGGCCTTTGCAATGCGCCAACCACATTTCAAAGATGCATGATGTCCATCTTCTTAGACATGGTAGAAAATTTTTTAGAAGTCTTCATGGATGACTTCTCTGTCTTTGGATATTCTTTTGATAATTGTTTGTCTAACTTATCTTCAGTTTTGCAGAGATGCAAGGAGACAAATTTAGTATTGAACTGGGAAAAATGCCACTTCATGGTAAAGGAGGGGATAGTGTTGGGCCACCGCATTTCCTCTAAGGGAATTGAAGTTGACAGAGCAAAAATAGAAGTGATCGAAAAACTCCCACCACTAGCCAATGTGAAGGGTGTGAGAAGTTTCTTGGGACACGCCGGATTCTACCAACGACTTATTAAGGATTTTTCCCAAATTACTAAACCTCTTTGCAATTTGTTGATTAAAGACACTCGATTTGAATTTTCTGATGAATGCTTGCATGCTTTTGAAACACTAAAAAAGAATTATAATTTCAGCACCTATAATTGTGTCACCAGATTGGAATTTACCGCTTAAATTAATGTGTGATGCCAGTGATTATGCTATAGGGGCTATTTTAGGGCAGAGAAAAGATAAAAATTTTCATGTTATTTATTATGCAAGTAGGACCTTAACAGAAGCTCAACTGAATTATGCCACTACTGAAAAAGAACTATTAGCAGTTGTTTTTGCTTTTGACAAATTTCGTTCTTACTTGATAGGTTCAAAGGTGATTGTCTACACCGATCACTCTGCTCTGAAGTACTTGTTTGCAAAGAAGGATGCTAAACCAAGATTGCTTTGATGGATTTTGCTTCTACAAGAATTCGATTTGGAGATTAAGGACAAGAAGGGTACTAAAAATTTGGTGGCGGATCACTTGTCTTGGATGGAGCTTCAAGGTACGGATGATGAGCAGCAAGTTCAAATAAAAGAAGCATTCCCGGATGAGCATTTGATGGCTATACAAGTTGTTCCATGGTACGCTGACATAGTCAACTACTTGGTGTCGCAAATTCTACCTCCCAGGATGACATATCAACAAAAGAAGAAGTTCTTCTCCGACTTGAAATATTATTTTTGGGAAGAACCTTTTTTATACCGGCACTGTGCAGACCAGATAATCAGAAGATGTGTGCCCGAGGAGGAGATGGAGAACATACTCAAACATTGTCATTCATTGGAAGTTGGTGGCCACTTTGGTGGTGCAAAAACAATGGCAAAAATTCTACAATCAGGGTTTTATTGGCCATCTATTTTTAAAGATGCATTTAAATTTGTTAATTTGTGTGATCATTATCAAAGAGTTGGAAATATTTCTAGGAAACATGAGATGCCTTTAAACAATATTTTAGTTGTTGAATTATTTGATGTTTGGGGTATAGATTTCATGGGTCCTTTTCCATCCTCATATTCTAACAAATTTATTTTGGTGGCTGTAGATTATGTCTCCAAATTGGTGGAAGCAGTTGCTTTGCCGACTAATGATGCGAGAGTCGTAGTGAATTTTCTACGAAAGAATATCTTCTCCCGATTCGGCACTCCAAGGGCAATAATCAGTGATGGCGGAAAGCATTTTTGCAATCGCCAATTTGAAGCACTACTGACTAAGTATGGAGTTACACATCATGTGGCGACACCATACCATCCTCAAACGAGCGGACAAGTCAAGGTATCTAATCGAGAGCTGAAGCGTATATTGGAAAAGACCGTGAATATCTCTCGTATAGACTGGGCGAGAAAGTTAGATGATGCTTTATAGGCCTATAGAACAGCATTCAAAACATCGATCGGGATGTCACCATACTGGCTCGTTTATGGGAAAGCATGCCATCTACCGGTGGAACTATAACACAGAGCCTATTGGGCGACAAGGATATTGAACTTTGATCTACAAGCAGCTGGCGAGAAGAGAATATTGCAAATCAATGAGATGGATGAGTTTCACAATGATGCTTATGAGAATGCTCGAATTTACAGAGATAAAACTAAGAGATGTCATGATAAGCATATTCTAAGAAGGGAATTCAAAGTCGGGTAAAAAGTTCTATTATTTAACTCAAGACTTCGACTCTTTCCAGAAAAGCTGCGCTCTTGGTGGTCAGGACCGTTTGTGGTAACCCAAGTTTTTCCCTATGGGGCGGTTGAAGTCCATCATGAACTAAAAGGGACATTTAAAGTAAATGGACAGAGATTAAAACCCTATATGGATGGAGACTTTAACTTAGAAAAATACTCCATCGATCTCATCTGTAAAAAAGGATGAGAGAACGTCTAGCTACAGACGTTAAATAAAGCGCTTTTGGGAGGCAACCCAAGTTTTTCATTTTTTGTTTCTATTTTGATTTTTTTTTCTCTTTATCTTATTGTTTTTTTTTTCTTCCATTTTGTAGGAATAAAGAGACCACAGAAATCTTCACTGGATACACGGCTGGACCTCAAGGAAAAATATTCAATTAGAAATCAGGGGAGCATCTCTTCTCCTTTCTCATTCTTTTATTTAGTTTTTATTCCTTTTTCCCATTGAGGACAATGTGAAATTTAGGTTTGGGGGAAGGGAATTTATTTTATTTATTCAAAAAAAAAAAACTTTCTTTTGCCTAGCTTGAGGTTTGTGTTTTAAGTTCATTATACTACTCTTGCTAAAAGAATTTCATTGCTTTCATGCTCAATTCATTGCACATACATGTAGCCACTCAGACACAACTTGTTGTTGAAGGATAAAAATGATTATAAAATCTTGATGATAACAATGTGGAGACTGTAACCCTTGTGAGTTTTGAACCAATCATTATTTTTGGAGGGTTTTTTTTTTCTAATCTTAAAGTTCATTTGGAAGTGCGTAACATATTTCCCTTGTTGTAGTCTCATTGTTCTTTCTTTTGGCCAATAAAAAATGATTTTATGCCACACTTGAACCTTTTGAAGTCATTGATGTTGAATGAACTATACTAGTCTTAGAGAGATGAGATTAGGCCATTTTTGTCTACTTTGAGCCACATATGTGTTTTTCTTTTTTTTGATACATTATCTCTAGTCACCCCATTGAGCCTTTTAATTAGCCTTTCTTTCTTAAAGCCCTTGTCCATAGTGTTTCAAGATGGAATTTGATCAGTTTGTTTCAATGTGGTGGTTTGTGCGAGAATTCAAAGAAGAAAGGAAAAAAGAAGAAAAAAATTGTGCAAAGTTCCATTTACTCCAATGTTTTGAGTTGCTTAGTAACTAGGGGTATTCATTACAAATGTTTACTCTTACATCAAACCGTAACTTGAAATATGAGTATGAAAAAGCACTTCAATTTTGTGACTTGTTGAGTAACTGGGTGCATCCATCACAAATGCCTGCATTCACGTCAAAAGATAAGTAACGACTTGAAGTAAGTAAAAAAAAAAAAAAAAAAGAGAAGAAAGGAAAAAGAAAAAGAAGTAATTAAAAAGGGTTGTCATCAAATTTTGAGAAGTGAAATGTAAAGGAGTATTGAAGAAGAAGAGTTGAAAAAAATGTTGAATGGAAATTCCAAAAAGAGTTGACATTCCGACAAATCTTGAAAACACTTCTTATATTTACCTTTACCCATTTTTATTTCATTCCCTTTACTTTTAACCTACATTACATCCTAATAAAGTCCTTATTTGATCTTGAAGATTGTGTAGTTCAGATATTGATATGACTGAATAAAAAGTGTGGTATAAATTCTTTTTGGTATCTTTTCATGAGACTACTTGTTCTTTCTTGATTAAGCATTTTTCATGTGATTTATATGTGAGATTTTTATTTTGCTTACATTATTCCACTCACATATATTATTGAGAGTGTTACACCCCATTTCAGAGTGATTTCATTTGTTGAGTGATAACACCAGAAAGGTTTGGGTTGAAGCATACTTTCAAATAGAAATTCGAGTCAAGTTTATTCTAAAACTAAGAGTATGTTTGGGTTGGCTACCACTTTTCACTCACATTGAGTTTTGATGGCATGAGAAATTTCTTTAGCATTGTAGTGTTTTTAAACTTGAACTAATTCTCTTTGCAAAAGGCAATTGAAATTTTTGAAAAAAAAAAATTTTGATTTTCTTTGTCTTGTTTATTTTATTATTCATTCTCAGAATTTTGTAGGTATATTCCCTGCAAACCCTCACGAGACTACAACTCATCCACTAGTGTAAGCTAGGGGTTTAAAGGCTTGTTGCATACGCTAAATGCAATCGAAATTTCCAGCGAAAGTGGATTAGTTAGGATATTTTCTTTGTTTTGTTTTACTCTTTATCTGTTTTGCTTGAGGACTAGCAAAATGTAGGTTTGGGGGTATTTGATGTGCATGAAATATATACAATAAAGTACTCACATATCTACATATTTAGCCTTACTTTTATGTTATTTTGTTACTAATTATATAATATCTTTGTGTTGCAGGTAACAAGAGCTTTACATGCAAAGTGGGGCTAAGCTAATTGAATCAAGCCAACTTTCATCCAGCCAAGCATGAATTCAAGAGAAGAACAGAGAGGAAAAGGGGATGCTGCATAGAAGAACTTGTTTTGGGAGTCATTATGAAGAGGAGGATCTGAGGACAAAGGCGAAAGCTTCATGTTGATCAACTAATTCAGATGAAAAACATAAGCTTTATTTGTTTTCTTTTCAATTTTATTATGAACTAAATTTATTTTCTAGAGCATTGATGTAGTCTAGCAATGAACACACAATTTATATTCTGAGTTATTTTTTTTTAGTATTTCTATGATTGAGTGTTTAATTCTTATTCTTAATGCTTACTAATTTTTTACGAATTATTGTTTGATCAATTGAATTACAATGAGACCAAGAGGTGATTTGTTATTTTAGTTCTAGAATTAAGCATCATTAGTTGAGCGAAAGTAGAGATGTTTTACCACAATTAGTATGATTTTTCAGAAAATTCAAAGTACGTAATGAGTCTCCAATTAATTAAATTCACATAGAGATATGGAATTGTTAGTTGAAGATATTTTTGATATTATTTGAGAGAAGATATTGAATACTCAAGGAATTTTTAAT
Organism: Castanea sativa; assembly: GCF_040712315.1. Classification (NCBI taxonomy): domain Eukaryota; kingdom Viridiplantae; phylum Streptophyta; class Magnoliopsida; order Fagales; family Fagaceae; genus Castanea; species Castanea sativa. The sequence goes on along the minus strand of NC_134020.1, from coordinate 1,736,997 downwards.
CATCAACGGGAGACTATTAGAATTTAATAATTAGGAAGAATAAATTGTGTGGGATTTGTTAGGTGAAATCAACCACTCTAGATCCATTCTTATCATATTTTTACACTTTTAGATTTTTGCATTTTGTTAATCTTTTATTTGTAGATTTATTTTTATTAAATAGTTTAATTTAATTCAGATAGTAGAACGTTCCATTTATTTTCGATTTTCCAAATAGTAATTAATTTAGTGAATTTCGCTATTCAATAACATAGTTAATCCCTGTGGGTTCGACATTCGTTTTCTAAAAACACTTTACTACTTGTTACGATTCTGTGCACTTGCAGATTATTTTACACGAACATGATGCATAGGGAAATGGAAGATTATGTAGATGACATTGTGGTCAAGTCAAAAACCAGGGCAGGACACTTCTAGGTACTTGAACGAGTTTTTTAAAGGTGCAGGATGTACAAATTGTGCATGAACCCCAAAAATTGTGCATGAACCCCAAGAATTGTGCCTTTGCTATGTCTGCTGGGGAATTTCTTGGATTCCTAGTACATCATAAAGGCACAAGTGTGGATACGACTAAGGCCACAACCATCGCAACAATGAAAAGGCCTACGACAATTAAAGAGCTCAAAAGTTTCTTGGGAAGGGTCTCCTATATTAGGAGGTTTGTGTCAAGATTAGCTTCCGTCGCAAGTGAATTATCCAAACTGTTGAAAAAGGGAGCTAAGTTCACTTGGGGAACTGAGCAGCAGGAAGCCTTTTAGTGCATGCAGCAAATCATGAATCATCTACCTACCTTGCAAGCACCAGTACGTGGGTGACCTCTGTTGCTATATTTAGCATCAAATTCCTAGGCTATAGGAGCCCTACTAGCACAGGAAGATGATGAAGGGAATGAGCAACCCATTTATTATGAGCAGGACACTAAAAGATATAGAGACCAGGTACCCCAAAATTGAAAGAGCGTGTCTAGTAGTTATCTACACATCCCAAAGGTAAAATGGTATTTCTCAGCCCATTAGATCCTCCTAGTGACCAAGTCTCATCCCATAAAGGCCCTCCTCCATCAACCTCTCCTAACGGGAAGAATAGCATAGTGACTGGTCTTGTTCTCTCAATATGACATCAGTTTGAGGACCCCCAAGGCTGTTAAAAGCCAAGCCATAGCGGATCTGCTAGCCTAGTTCTCTAGGGAAGAAGAGTGTTCACTAAGCGATGAGATCCTAGGAGAAGTAGCAGTGGTAGAGCTCCTAGGAAAGAAGTGGACCATGAGGTTTGATAGGTCAACAACGGAAACTTCAAATGGCCTAGGAATTGTGCTAAGTTGCGAAAATGGGGATACCATGCCATTATCCTTCAAGCTTGAGTTTTCCTGCTCAAATAATGTTGTTGTGTATGAGGCATACCTGATTGGATTGGCCATAGTGCTCAGCATAGGAGTAAAGCATCTGAGGGTTTTGGAAGACTCCAACCTCATGGTTTCCCAAGTAAAGGGAGACTTCGCATTAAAAGAGTAGAGTTTGGTAGCTTATAGAACTTGGGCATAAAAGGTGGAACAGAAATTCCAGATCTTTAGCGTGGAGTACGCCCAAAAGACTGAGAGCAAGTTCATTGATGCACTAGCCACCTTGGGATCCCAAATACCCTTTAAAGGAAATATCACTTTAATAAGGGTAAGCAAGCAGGAAAATTCCATCATAGGGACCCTCAAAGGGATGTTCCTTGAAGAACTAGAACAGAAAGATTAGAGAGACGAGATAAAAGGGAAGATAGGAAAGTTGGAGCATGAAGGACGTATCAAAGAATTGAAGGATTACACCTTGATAAAAGAAGAACTGTACAGGAAGCTACCTAGAGGGATCCTGTCCAGATGTATCAGTGAGAAAAAAGGGCAGCTGAGGTTAGAATAATTACACAACCAGGCCTGTGGGATCGCAGAAAAATCAACCTATATAGAAGAATGCAGTGCATGGGGTACTATTGGCCAAATATGAACAGAGATGCTGCAACTGTACAGGAAGAATGTTAAAAGTGTCAGCTTGCAGTGGACAAAGAAGAAATTTATGCTGTGTTTGTAACAAAAGATTGGAGGACCCCATTCATGGAATACTTGGGTCAAGGGATCCTACCCACTGACAGGACACTGGCCCATCAGCTCATAAAGCTTGCTATTAGGTACTTGCTGCAATATGGAATCTTGTTCAAAAGGGGATACAATGGGGATCCCTTAGGATGCCCAAGACCTAGGGAAGCCAGAGAAGTAGTAAGGGAAGTCCACTCTGGTGAATGTGGAAGTCACCCAGGGAAGAGGAGGCTCTATCGACAACTATTGCAGCTAGGGTACTATTGGCCTACAATGAAAAAGGACTTCGAGGAGTTAGTTAAAACGAGTCATGCATGCTAGGTACTCGGAGACGCAATCCATAATCATCCAAATATGCTGCAAGATATGATCACACCAAGGCCTTTCCACACTTGGGGGCTTGATCTTATGGGGCCCATAAACCCTCCCTCCAATGGTTACATATGGATCTTTGCAACCACCGAGTATTTTACAAAATGGATAGAAGCCATCCAGTTGAAGAAGACCATCGGAGCAATTGTTACAAACTTCATTCGAGAACACATCATTACACAATTTAGGATCCCCAAGAAACTGATCAGCGACAATGGCACCCCACTCATAAATAGGGATATGAAAAACATAACCGAGGAATATCACATTAAACACGGGAAGTCCACACCATACTACCCATAAGGAAACGGCCAGGCCGAGGCTACCAACAGGGTGATACTGAAAATCCTCAAGAAAATGAAGCATGAGTATCGGGGGAAATGGAGTGTCCATCTGACAGATGTACTCTAGGTATGTAGGAGCTCCCTGAAAACAAGCACAGGATTTTCACCATTTTCCCTTGTTTATGTGATAGAAGCCATCAGTCCAGTGGAGCTAGTCATCCCCACGCCGAGAGTAGTACTTGAAGGAATCTAAGAAGGCACAAATAGCACAAATAACGAGGGGAGATTGGCAGATCTAGAGGGGCTACAAGAGGAGCGAGAAGTGGCAAGAAGGAGGAGCCAGAGGTACCAGCAGAGGATGGCTAAGGCATATGGACAAATAGTACACCCAAAAGCCTTCACAGAAGGACAATTGGTGTAAAGAGCAGTAGAGCATGTAAGGAAGAATGTCCTAAGACCCTCCAAGTTTGTTCCAAAATGGGAAGGGCCCTACATTATCAGGGAAGCCCACGATAGTGGATATTACTACCTCACAAAGGTAGATGGGATTGCCCTAACGAATCCTATAAACAGAAAATGGCTGAAGTAGTACTATGCGTGAAACGGAGAGGTTCCAATACACTGAGAACCCTTTTTTTGTCATCCTTCAATCTGCTAAGTGTTTTGTCACTCTTTATGCTTTTGCCATGATGTTTTTGCCAAGAACTTTATTTAGTTGTTTCTTTTAGGAGTCTATGATAGAAGGACACTCTATGATCCTTACGATCTTTTGTCAATCATTCTACATCCCTTATTTTAGTAGCTATGATGTATTTCAATGAATCTTTTTTCTAAAAAAAAAATAGCTTCAAGTAAGATGTATAATTGCATAATATTACATGACATAGCCCAAATTTGGCCAAATTTGGGTGGGGTACCTGGGCCAGTGCAAAAAAAAAAAAAAAAGAAAAAAAAAAAAAGAAGGGAAAATAGCATCCAATGTACCTAACTCGGTACCTACGCAGGAACACAACCACAGTGGTACCTAGTCTAGGACCTACCACAAGAATTTGTAGGAGCTATGGTCCAAGACTTAGTTCAAAAAAAAAGGGAGAGAAAAAAAAACAAAAGGAAAAAGATGCCAGAAATATACATAAAGCACAAATCCATATATATCATAAAGAAAGCGGTCAGAAGTAGTTCCCAAAAAAAGAAATAAAAAAAATTATACACCTTAAATTGTCTAGAAAAAAAAAAAAAATAAACTTATACATCTTGAATTGCCTAAAGAAAGAAAAAGAAAAGGGCTAAGATATAGGGCCAGTCAATAGAGAGCCTTCTAAGGGAATTGTAGGAACAGTTGAGGAAGAAAGAACTAGCTGCTTCTTGACTTTCAAATCTTGCAAAGCCTTGTGAGCATGAGCCAGAACCTTCTCAGTGTGTAGGCTAAGGACCGCCGGTACTCCAGCAAAAAGGACAAATTGAACTTCGCCTCTACGATATCCTGCACTACTCCCCTCCACTCCAAAAGCCTCTCCTCGGATAAGGAGTCAAGAGAAGAGTACCTCAGAGAGATTAGCACAACACAGAGGAGCTCCATCAGAATGTTGCCCAAAAACACACTTCCCCTGAACCCACTGGTGAAGTCCCCATGAGCTTTGACAGTCCCTCCAATAATGGCAAGCCCTCAGCAAACATAGAGAATCGTCGGACGCTACAAAATGGAGGCCCAAAATGGTGAAAGTGGCTTACAGGGAAGCTGTTGAACTCCAAGGAATCGAAGCGGGCAAGCAAAGCGAGGAGCACTAAGCCGACATCTGAGACAAACATCTTTGGGGCTTCCTCCATTGTTATGTCTCCATCTTTAGGAGCTGGAGGACTTACAAGTCTTTGGATGGTCCAGGGATTCCTGTTTGAGCTTTAGTGATCAGGACACCAGGAACAAGTCCCTTAGCTTCTTCAATAACTGCAAGCTTAGGTTCCTTGGTATCTACGTCAGCACCTACAAGAACAGAGAGAGTCAAAAAAAAGAGAGAAAGAGATAAAGAAAGGGGAGAAAAAGGAAAGGCAAAGAACCAGTACCAGCCCCCTATGGTAGAGCTTTCTTCTGGGCCTGGGCAGCCACTTCAGCCATCATTGGAGGTTCTTCCTCCTGTCCCTCTGACCTCTCAAAAGACTTTATGAAAGGGCATAGGGCACGGTGAAAGAAGGGTGAAGAAATCTTGGAAAAATTGCTAAAGGAGGGGAGGGATGCCAAAGGCTTCCTTATAAAAAAAAGTAAAGAAAAAAAAAGACAAGGAAGAAGGATGGGAAGAGAGAAAGGGAAGATATGAACTAAAAAAGGGGAAACGCAACCATAATGAGTAATACACACCTTTAAAAGCCTTTGACTCCAAGGAAGGGGCAGCTTCAAGGGCATATTGAGTGCTGACATGGCCTAAAAGAAGCAAAAGGGAAAAGAAACAAAAGCATTTAGGAAGAAAAGATAAGGGATACAAGAAAATAGGTGCTAATAAAGGATGGGATAAGGCTTACCTGCTCATGTAGATGAAGACGCACCCCCCTGAGACTCCTTACCCAACACTAGTTTAGTTATAGGCTCAATTCTTACAGACTTAGTTGGACTAGGAGTCTACACAAGTTAGGGATTCTAGGGAATAGGAGGCTGAGGCGTTTCAGGATCTTGAATGGCCAAGGAAGCTGAAGATGGAATAGGTTGGGCATCCTTGACTGCCTGCCTGGGTTCCTCAGCCACACCACCACTAGGGGCTCTTTCTCCACACCTAAGGCAGCAGGGGGCTAAGCTACCACCACTTCTTTCACCAAGGCACCACCAGTCACAGGAGGAAGCACCTAGGCTTGTAAAGAAAAGAAAGGCTTTAAAAAAAAAAGTGACAGTGCCAAAGAAAGAAAGAAAGCAAAAAGTGAAAGAGAATAAGTAAATAAGAGCCATACCACATCATCATCAGAGGATTGACTCTTTGCTCCCTTAGGGTCTGACTTGCACTTAGACTACAAAAAAGGAACGTCCACTCATTAGTAAGGAAAAAGAGGAAGATGCAACAAAACAACAAACCAAAGTAAGGAGATGTCAAAAAAAAAAAAGGAATGAGGCCTTGCCCTTCTCTCTCTTTCTCTATAGATTCTTCAACAAAATTTTGCTTACTACAGGTATACCTAGAGGGTCGTAGGGGAAATTAAGGTATGATGTCAAGAGACCCCGAAGAACCATGGGTTAAGGAAGTAACAGCTACTAAAGAGGTTCCTTTAAAGGAATCCATAGGAACCTGAAGGACAGAATACGCTACCTTAGTCTTCACTCTGATCTTTGGGATGAGAAGATGGCTGACCTCCTTTCCAATTATAGAAGGGTCCACTCCCTCGGGCTCTTCGAAAATAACAAGCTACTTGTGAAACTTAGCCATTTTCCTCTTCTTGGTCTTATGGCCTGTCTCAGTACCCTCAACACTGCGCTCAACCTCAGCCTTCTTGACAGCCTCCTGCTTGATCTTCTCTTCCTTGCCTTTGCCCATAGGGGTTACAGCACCAATTTCCTCTACCACTCCTCTCTTGATTGGCACACGAGAGGAAGATCCCATAATGAGGTCACACCTTGACCAAGCATCAGGAAAGGCATTGGCATAGCACACCTAGCCACCCCTAGTGGCATGCCACTCTGCAAATCCTGTTTTACTGCTTATTGTAGCTTAGATAATGCCAGCAGTAGGGAGGGCCAAATGCTTGTTGTAAGTGGGAGTAAAGAAGAGATTAGGATCAGGAACCCTTCCAATCTTGCCAAAACCAACAAAGTCGAAGGACTTCCAGTAACCAGCAAAGCCACTGGAAGCAAATACTCCCTGCTAAGAGTTTGGCACCACGAACTGGGGGCTCCTCCACGACCAATAAGAAAGGGCCTGAAGCCTTAGAAATAGATCTATGGAGAGGAGAGAAGACACTACCTCTTTGAACACCGGTGGCATGTCTAGATCAAAATGAAATTGCCTGAGTACCCGATGTGCTGAGTAGTGAGTGTACCTTGGACCACTTGATGAAGGCACTAGAAGCCATGAGTGACTAGTACAGGCTAAGTATGCCAAGCTGCCTTCATCTCCTTGGCAAAGGTCAAAGGTATGTCCTAGGAAGTTGAGGAAAGAGGCCAACATAAAATCACATGCAAATCCAAGACTAGACTCTCGGGGAGAATGCTAACTCAAGTGCCTTGCCTGATCAAATAACTCCACCAGATTAAGACTGCCACCCTTCAAGTTAGACCAGCGAAAGATGATAGGGTGATTATCAATAGAACTACCATACAGACCCTTAATCACATCTGGGGATCCTTGAAACTTATCCTTTACATACTTCAAGTTCCTGCATTTCGCCAAAGTGACAGAAGAACGATCCCACATGAAAACCTGAAGGATAGCACAGTGGAGAGACAAAGTAGTGGTATAGCAGGAATTGCCTTCAACCTCATCTTCATGAAGCAAGTCCAACTAAGAATAAACATGGCTTAAAAACATGGGGGCTAAAGGATACTGGGCACCCCGGGCCAATTTGATCGTGAGAGGAAAATAGACTTAATCCCATACCCGGGGAACTCGCTGAACAAAAACTTGCTAAGCCATAGTGTCAGGAACCCAGCTTGCCTAACCACCTTGTCCTTTTCCTAAGAAAGGGTTATTACCCACTTGCCCATTCTAGCCGGTTTCCCCCTAAAAGAAGCAATACGCCCGCCAAAGTGACTGAAAAAATTGTCTTCAACCTTGAGATCCTCACTGGAAACGCTAATGTCAAAAGAATTCTCATCACCAAACACTGGGAGGAGGAAATTACTAACCACATCCTCCAATGTGATGGTGAGCTCACCAACAGAAAAGAAAAATGTGTGGAGAGAAGGACACCAACAGCGCACCAAGTGTCTAATGCCCTTAGCGTCCCTAAAATCTTCAAGATTCCTAGAAATTCTCACTAATTTCAGGATCCTGAAACGTTCCAAGCAACTAACAAACTCACTGTTAGAAAGCTCCTTGTCCACCCAATTGGACCAACCAATAATCTTCCCAGGGACAAAGTCAAAAGAGGGGAACTACCTTGCGGGATCCCCGTCTAATATGAAGATCCAAAATCTCCACAGGATCTAGAATCCGGGTGAAACTGGCGAACCCAGGTGAACCAAAAAATACCCAGGTGTGGGGAGAAGGGGGAGCTTTGCCATGGGACACCTGAGGAAAGAACAGGCTAGGGGTTTCCCGTAAAGGGAAGGCTGGGCGATCTGCAACCTCCTGCACCTCGCCCTATGCTTACCCTACTGAAGAATCCTCACCCTCAGAAGGAGTGGGAGAGCACTCCCTCCTTTTTTGTGAAGAAGAAGAATTCATGGAGTAACAGTGCAATGAAAAAAGAGAAGTTAAGGGAGTGAAAGACAAAGAAGAAGGGACAAAGGAAAAAACCAGAAGGAAGAAGATAAGTTTGAAAAGAAAAAATCTCTGGAAGTGAAAAGATGGTTTAGGATGACTGCAATAATGGCACAGACAACAGTTGGAGAAGACAATGACACGCTAGTTGCCAATATTCAATTTTATAAGAAAAAGTTATTGACAGTTATTAATGGGAGTTACGGAAAACGTAAAAGTGGAGGGGGAAGTTTACTCAAACACTTAACTGCCATATTCTGTGGAAAAATGGAGAGTCACAAAAGGAGTGGGATACGTGAAAGATCAGGACGCCAGAGGATAACATGAAGAAGTAGGATCCCAAGAAGCAGAGAATAGGGATCCCGAAGCTAACTAAGACAGCAAATGAGAAATCCTTACAAACATCAAGAGTCTCCCCTACTCATGCGTGGGCTGCAAACAACCCATGAGCTTGAGGGGCTAAACGTTGAGGTCCAAAATATCATAATGTGGTACCAAAGCCCAAAACAACACAAAGGATTGAAATCTGGAAAACATTCGGGTTTCCAATAAAAAAGGGAAGGCCCAAATCTATTAAGGGGCCATAAGAAGGGACCCAAGCCCATGAATGAGCAAGCTTTGGACCTCACAAAACAAAAGAAAGAAGAAGTCTAGCCCATCACTCAAAAGTAGGAAAATCATTAAGGAGCCCGAGGAGAAAATTGGACCGGGATACCTAGGGATTCCTAGGAGCCTGAGATCCTTGAGATGTGCAGCAAGGCCAAGTTAAGATTGAAATAGTTCAAGGAGGCATGCTTAGAAACACAAAGAACGAGGGCAAATATGTCCCATCAGCCACCTAATGATGCAAACAAATGATCAAAAGACTTGAGAACTAACAACTCATGAATAAGGGCCTAGTACCTCAAGCAACCCAAGAAGATGAACCATGAAGGAAGGTGGCTAGGGATCTTTCAGCCTAGTAGAAAGGAATCAATCCATTTGGGAAAAATGACAAAAGGGAAAGCAGCAAAAAGGTGGGTCTAAAAAAGTGAAATCTAGAAGCTTTGGAAAAAGAAAGATCAAAGGTCAACCCTCTAGGACCCCCCAGAACAGAAAGTCAGCTAAGGGCTTTTGAGGAGGGAACCTCAAAAGAGAGAAATAGTGAAGAATAAGGAAAGGACCAGCCACCAATGTTGCTGACACAATATTGGTTCTAGTACCCAGGGGAGCAAATATAAGGAATAAATGGTACCCTAGAAACCCTAGGATGGCACTATAAAATGAGAGGCAGCCAAAAGTGAAAGGGTCATTTAGCAACAGTGGAATTAGAGTGAAAAATCCTTGAGAAAGCTCTATTAGAATTCAAAAAAAGAGAAAAGAAAGGGAAAACACCGTCCGGGATCCTCGTACAGCCACTAGAGAGAACACTTGGATTCAAAGGGATTCAAACATCACAAGTATTGGAAGCCTAAAGAGCCATCTAAGTCTGTGATTTTTGAACTTATTTGGACCTTGTAACACGTCCTAGTGAGCATGATGTATTACAAATAAGTAAACAATGAAATACTTCATATTGTCTTAAGGATCCTTAACGTTTTTTTTTTATACTTTTCTCCTTCATTATTACGTTCTTTGCTATTCCTTGCTATTCAATGCGTATATATTCTCTATATGTTAGTGTGTATGTGTTGTAGGATCTGCTCTTTGTGCACCACTTGGTTCGAAATCAGCCCAATTTAGCTACGGTGAACAAAGCTGAGTCCCTCAAAACAATAAGCAACTGACCCAGGATCCCTATTTGGCTACTTGGGCCTTTATGTTGTTTAACAAAAACAAAGAACCCACACACATCTTATGTGAAAAGGTGAGTAAATACTAAAACTTAAAGGGAAAAATGAAAAGGCACAAATGTTCGGTGTTTTTAAATGTATATGTGGCATAAATCTCTATAGCCACATGGAGCAATGAGGAGCGGTAAAAAAAAAAAGTCAAACATTTCGACTATTAGTTATTATGTGTGTGTGTGTGTGCACGCGCGCGCGTATGAAAGCCAAGATTTCATATGAGAGAATATGAGGTTCTGGCATGTAGCGTTTTATTATATTAGTTTTACATTTAACCTTCCACATTAACTTCTTCCAACTCTATTCCAAGTAATAAAGGTAATTTTTAAATTAGCGAAACAACTCAAATCTTTAATTTACCTTTATTACTTTAAATGCTTTAGATAGATTTAATGTGTAACTTTTCAGTTTTCTCTTTTTTCATAAGAACTATTATTATTTTAAATAATTTACATGGATTCAATGAATAATTTTTCATTTTTTTCCTTTACTGCATAAGAACTAACTTCAATGTAGAGTTGCAAAATTCAAATTCAATGGATTGGGACCACAACAATGACTATTATACATTGGTTTGACTATGTCCCAACTCTAGCACATTCTAAGTCATGAAATGACAACAACAACAACAACAACAACAACAACAACAACAAAAATCTATTGAGCACATTTAGTTCAATTTAACTACTTTTTTAATAATACCCAAATATCATTTTCCATCCAATAAACCATGTACAAAACTTTTTCTACTTTTAAGTTCTAAAAAAAATAATCTAACAATTTATAGTTTCATGATCACTACTTGAATGTTTAAAGACTCAAGTCAATCAGTTGCTACATATATATTTCCCAAAAGATATATATATATATATATATATATATTCCAAACATCTATACAAACATTTTAATTTTTCTTTAGATTGAGAACTACGTATCATGTGACTTGGAGACTTGCTTTATTTGCTTAACTCTAATTTGGATTGATGATCACTGCCCATATCATCATCCTCGTATCTCTTCCTCCCAACCACATTCCGTGTATTAGGATTTCTGGAGAAAAAAAAAATACAATTAAGCAATTTTATCAAACAAATTGTATACATCTAATAAATATTACTAAAAGCTCAACCACAACCTTATAATCACCTTTTGCATTTTTTTAAAAAAAATTTATCAAAGTATAAAGTAACTAATCTATTGAGTAGACATATAATAAACACAATATCATCACTCTCATCTAAAACAATTCCAATCCGAATTAGTCAACAAAGACAAATTTTTGTTTTTTAGCATAAAACCTAAATTTATGGTGTTCCAAAAAAAAGGTTTTAGTGTATTTTAAAAAGTATTTCCAAATATATATATATATATATATATATATATATATATATATATATATATATATATATAAATTAAAAAAAAGAAAAAAGAAAAGAAGAAAAGGTGTAGTACATGTTAAAAAGTGTAGATACACACACAAAACACTTATGCGCAAGTTTATATAGATACCGTATTTTGTCTGCTCTCAATTTGCGTGCCACCCTGAAAATTTGAAAAATATTAACTTCTCTCCATGGGGCCGAGGAAACATCTAGATTGACGTGATGCAACCCGTTTGGACATCAGAGCACTCAAAGTGCTATTTTAGGTTAAATTGAACAAAATGCCTTTGGTTAACCCTAGGTTGACCAAAAGTCAAAGTTAAAATCATCCTAAAATAACATTTTTCACGTTTCTTCATCAAACCTAAGCTACTTGGAGATTTTTTTCTACTTTGACCATGTTTGACCCAAGGTTGACTCTTGGAGGCACCAAAAACCCTTATTTTAATCTAGCCATCAAAACGGGTTGAGGCTAGTGTCATTACAAAGATTATTGAATTCCCTTTCCAATGACTATTTAGGGGTCGAAATCAAAATTAAAACGGTTGAGATATCTTTGAAAATCGGGTGGAACGCATCAGCATGTTTCCTAAGGCCATAAGTTTTGATCTAACCGTCGAAATATCAACTTCTTTAATGTTTTGGAATCTAGACATCTAGATTTTTCCATGGAAACCAAGATCAGCACAATTGGAGTTTGGGAAGACCTTCAAATATGCATCTGAAGTTGAACTAAGGAAGAAGCTGAGATTGCTAAGATCATCATTAAACCTAGCGGCCACTAAAGGGCCGCCAGAGTTGACTGGCACTGAAAGGTCATTTTTTTTTAGATCTTTAACCCCAAGACCCCCCTCAGACCAAAAAGAAAAAAGAAAAAAAGATTTTGGCCACTTGGGAGCATTTTCTTGGCAGTTTCTTTCTCTCTCTTTCTCTCTATATACTCTTCCAAATACACCCAAAAACCTTTGATTTCTCTTTTTTCTCAACAATCAAGAGGTAGTGTTCTTGCACTCTTTTTCTTCTCCTTGGTCTTAGGATGTTGGATTTGAGGTTTTGAGGGTGTAGATGTAGCTTTTTAGCTACAACCTACACCCATTACTTTATCTTGCTTTATAATATTTTTTATTGCTTTCCATAGTATATATCTTACTTTATCTTGCTTCCTAGCATGTTTTATAGTTTTTCTAGCATGTCTCCTTGCTTTCTAACATGTTTTATTACTTTGACGATGTTGGCCTAGCCTTCTTGGGCTAGGATATTCCTAAATATTATGTTTGTGCTTAGATCTATATGCCTAGGTGCTTTTTTGCCATTTTATGCCTAGATCCATATATTCATGTCCTCCTTGCATGCTTATGCTTAGATCTACATGTTTATGTGCTCCTTGCCATGCCTATGTGTCTAGATCTACATGTTGGATGCTATTCCTTATGCTTTTTATGGCTTTTGTCTCTTGCTATACCCTTTTTCTTATCTTTTGGCCCTTAGGTAGGGTGTAGATCTAGATCTTGTGGTTTAGGCCTACATCCATACACCCAGGCCTACATTAAAGGGGTTTGGATCATTTCCTATATGGATATGTTTTCTTGTTTGCTTCTATGCTTTATATCCATGTATACCTGCCTAGATCTAGGTTTTGCCATACTTTGTGCCCTTTGTGGTCTTGTGCTTGTTGGTCTTTGGGGCCACTTGCTTGTGTGGTTGCATTCGTCCCACTTGTGGCTTATTTGGATGTAACTACTTGTGAGATACATTTTCTATGATGTTGGTTTGCTTGATGCATACTTCTCTCCAGTCTATGTAATGATATGCTTGCCTTGTTTGCTTTGTGCCCCCGTTTGGATTTCTTTGTTTCTTTGCATCTACTAGGACATATGTAAATCATTTTAGGAACATTGGCTAATCCTTTGACAAAACGCACTTTACTTGTAATTGGGTAGATCTAGGATGTGTTTAATGCTTCAAGGAACAAGTTTTCAAGTTCAAGTGTTAAAACCATGCAAGTCTGTCCAAGAATCAAGTGAAGAAGTGATGGATTTTAAAGCTCAACAACTAGTATCTATCGAGGCTTAAAAGGCTGTTTTAGCTCGTGGCTCGATAGCAGCTCGATAGATAGGGTATTTGTCGAGATTTATGAAAATCAATTTTTCAGATCTGATTTCATTCCAATCCGTGAATGTATGTTTGGGTTTTCTTTTCACACAACCCTAAACATATATAAGGATTGTTTTAAGGGCCGTCAAAGGTTGCTTAAGTTGCACAAGTGTGAAGCAAAGTGTTGTTCATGCAAATTGTGACCGGAAACCTAATTTGCCCTAGTTCTTCTTTCTCTTGAAAAATCTGCTGTGTTTGTACACCATAGGGTTTTGTGATCAAGTAACTTTGTGATCTTCATCGTGTGATGAACTGAAGAACTTTGCAACCAACATCCTTCTCAAGTTGGTGATCAAGTCGTGTACTAGGATCCACGCATCTATTGGTTAGTCAAGTACTGGGAGCCGTGCATTAAAAGGAGAGATTGTCACTACAAAACAAGTCCAATCGGGTATTGGGGTAAGGGTTCAACTGTAGGTTGGTATAAGGTACTAGGATTTCATTACTTGTAACAATTTGGTGTGATAATAATGAATTCTCGGGAGTGGTGACCTTAAAATCACCTGGTGGGGTTTTTGCCTCGAAGGTTTTCCCCATTTGTAAACAAATCACCGGGTCAACTTTATTTTCCACTGCACTTTATTTTAGTTGGTGATTTGTTTGTGCTGCCACGTATATTGCATGTTAATTTGATTAATTAATAAACTTGGTTAATTAATCAATTAATTTATCACAAGGGGTCAATACATTTTTGGCCTTTCAGCATCCTTGCACGCTTGCCTACGTGTCCATGCATGCGTCCTTGTGTGTATTTGTGTCATCAAGAGTAATTCCTACAAATCTTCTACAGGTTCACACCCTTTCTTGACACACAAGTCCTCAAGTCCCTTTAGGAATTTTGCTTGATGGCACGTGCGTCGTCCATACTCCAATCTCATGGAACTATAGACACCCAATCCAAACCTATATTTGTCCTCCTAGGACACCCCCTTTTTGTTTGATAACACGCTTGTTTACCCTTGTTTGGCTCTCTTTGAAAGTTCAATCCCTTTGCATGCTTTCTTTGTAGTTGTTTCTTTGCTTGTCTGCTGGCTTGTTTCCTTTTTCATTGCATATACACGCTAGAAGCAAGGACGCTTGGAGTGAGGGTGCGACTTCCTAGGCATGAGCAAAAAAGGCAAGGATGCAAGCAAGAAGATGCAGGCCAAAAAAGGGCAATGTTCAGTAGATTAGGAACTTTAGCCTTCCATGTAGATTAGGAGGTTTAGCCTGCTCTTCTTAGCTTCTTGCTTAGAGCCTTATTTTATGGTTCTCATCCTTGTATCCAACTATAGGCTACATTTCTAGGGTATGGCATATGTTTGTTTTACATTTCCTGTACCTTGTTAGGCTATACCCTTTAGATGTAGGCATGTATCATTTATCCTTCCTACACTTTGCCTGGGCCGCGTTCCTTGGGTATGTCAATGTCTGATTTACATTTCATGTACCGTGCTGGGTCATACCCTTGAAACATCGGCAATGTCTACTTCACTTTCCCGCTCTTTGTGATAGCATTATGCATGTTTTATGTATATCTATATATGTTTGTATGTGGGTGATCGTACACTTCGTTTAACGAACTTTTGTGGCTAAGAGAGCGACCCTCTCTAGTGATGAGTGCTCTTGACCTTGTAGTGTGAGTATGTGCTCAAAGCAATTGTTGTAGGTGCATATTCATGCTACATTGTGTGCGTGATCATCGTGGTGTAATTGTCTCAATCCATATCACCTAAGTTACATTGGATTTCCCATGTATGTGACACGCATCAATATGCTTGATGCTTTGATGGGCTTCGGCTCGTCTTAGCACGAGTATGTTGGCACACACCATATACATAGGTATGAGACTCTGCCTGTGCACCATAGCGCATCAAATGCAAAACTTTGCCAGATTTTCGCCATAAAAATGGGGTACCTCCATTGCCGTATTCTCATTGCAAAAGCTTGGTAAGAATAGTTTTTTATGCACTATGACGCACCTGAGGCAAAGCGTTGCCGGATTTCTGCCACAAAAATAAGGTGAAATGCAACCCAATTTTCATCGTAGAATTTTGGTAACAATTCCAAACACACTAGGGAAGCATCGATCAAGACCATACCCTTTCTGAAACCAAACCTCAATGAAATTTGTTTAAAGCCTCGAAAGCTAATGCCAATAGCTTGTTTTTAATTGCCAATGTCCTTAAATTAAGATTTTACCAAAACAAAGAATTGTCTATGGAAAGGCGTTGTGGGGTGCCTAACAACTTCCCCACATGTAACCAAACTTCCAATCTCAAAAATCAAGAGTTGTATCCATCCATATTAGATTAAGAAAAACGGCCTTTTTCTTAGCCTGGGATTGGTAATAAAGTCAAATAGAGTCTAGTGACCAATCACAACTTAGAAAAAACCCAATGATTGGTGACAACTTCACTTACCTTTGGTAACTTCAATAAAATTGACTTATTTCCAGTCACACACCAGAGGTCTACACTTTTCACAGCGCCCGAGCTCCTAGGCACATACACCACGAGCCCATGCACGCCTCCCAAGAGAGGGCGCACATGTGAGTGTGGTCACGATGGGTGGTCAACCGTTGCAAGGCATCAATAGACTATATCCTTTGTACACTGTCTTTCAAAAACATTGCAATTGGCATTAGCTTCTGGGTCTTTCTTTTTGAAAAATTCTTTTACTATATCCTTAGTAAACTACTTTCAAAATATTTGATGCATGCATAATAGATTTGAATTATGAATATGAATCCTCTTTTAATTTTTTTTATCCTTTACAAAACAGATCTGATGTTATTCATTAAACTCCATTTTTCTCAATCTTACAAAATAGATCTAATTTTTCTTTGAGAAGAGGTCATATTCATAAGACGAATTTTTTTAAATTAATTTTTGTCAAGTAAGTATTTGTTACATGTATTATAGCATAACATTCAACATTATACAAAATGGTTTATAATGCTCATTAGAGTCTAGAAGACCAAACTCTATCTAGGGGGAATGGGTGCCTAACACCTTCCAATTCTGTAATCTAGCCCCCGAACTTAGGTTTTGCATAGGTAGATTAGTATTTTGTCTTTTTTTTTTTTTTTTTGGGTAGATTGTAACTAGGATCAAAGCTTTGTAATTTTTACATAGATTGTATTAGGACCAAAGCCTTTTAAAGTTATTCTACCATGATGTAATTGTATTTCCATAGTCAATTAATAACATTCGAGGAATTTTTGGACATATAATTGTATTTTATTTTCTTTCTTATTATTTTGTATAAAACACAAGTGGCAACTCCACACAATTACCCAAAAGAAAGGTGCCCTAAGCACCCAAATCCCCTTTTTTTAGAGCACCCCTTATGGTCTCTTACAGTGGCGACTCCGCTGGCGATGTCGAGAGTTAAGCTTCGTATTAGACTTTAAGTGGCCAACTATATACCCTTGTTTTTTGTATGATGTTGTTGTTTGGTTGGTTGTCTATGTCTTGAGATGTTTGTATGATATTTTTTGTTTGTGTTGCCATGTTGATTGTTAAAAGCTTTTCCTAACTGTCATACTGTATGCCATAAAAAAAAAACAACAAATATGTAAGCACCCATCTCAACATATGGTGGTAGTAACTATGGATAACTAGTCTTCATTAGATACGGGTACCTAGTGGCGAACTCACCAACTCATAGCCTAAAGTCACTGGATCATTTCATGTTGACTATAAAGGATAGACCATGCCGTTTGGACCAATGTAATGTTCATTACATTACAAGTTGGGAGGTGTAACGTCCTAACTATGGGAAAAAATAAAATAACAAACTCACCCTACAATGTAATGACTTAGAACCTACCCTCAAGGCGGTCCATGTTAAAATTGCATTGCATTTTGCGTGTGTTTGTTTGGTTGGTAGACTACTGTAGATGGGGACCTAACTTTGTTTGACCCAACCAAGCCTTTTCTTAAGGGAGACTTTGGTCAAGATCAGAGGGAATACTCCAAAGAGAATCCAAGGCCGACAGTCAAGCTGGTAGTGTCAATTCCAAGCCTATCATGGTACTAAAGCCCATGAGCATAAAAGGCACTCCACTGTTACAACATCGTAATCCTATGTTCGACCTACAAGACAGCCCAAGCCACAAGAAGTCTGAAGATTCCATTACATTGGCAGAATGGGAAGAGCATCCAAACACTAAAGAACCCATGAACACTCAGGAGCTACTAAACACCATGGTAGCTAGTCAATCTAATTGAGGGAAGCCATGAACCTTATCGTACAGCAGTTTCAGAACCTGAAGAGTGGCCAAAAGGAGAACAAGATGGATCATAATCCCCCAACCATGAAAGGTGAGAAGACGATAAATGAGAGGATAAACAAGGTAGAAGAGATGATCAAAAGGGCCCGTAAGATGGAGGACCTCATGGAGTACCAATCTCTCTCACTTTTCCCAAATGTGAGATTGCCTCCCAAATTCAAGATGCCAACTTTAGATAAGTTCAATGGGACTGGCTGCCCAAAGTCCCATTTGAAGATGTACATGAGGGCTATACTGCCCCTAGGAGTAACCGAAGAACTACTAGCTCAAATGTTTCAAAATACCTTGATTGGAGCTGCTCTTAGGTGGTTCCTCAACCTAGATGATGCTTGAGTAAGGAGTTAGAGGACATCTGCTACGAGTTTCACAATCAATACAAGTATAACACAGAAGTGGATGTGACGAGGAGAGATTTGGAGACCACCAAACAAGAGCTGAAATAATCTTTCTCTACCTTCATTACCAAGTGGAGGTCCAAAGCTACATAGATAATGAATAGGCCAAATGAAGAACAATTAACCATGATTGTAAAAAACTTGTTACCTATATACCATAAGTATTTGTTTGCTTTATATTTTCCAAATTTTAAAGCTTTAATTTTTGCTGGTACCTAAATTGAGGATGCAATAAATAATGGCACCATAAAGAATGAGGATGCACTGAGGTTTAAAAAGAATTTAGGATCTAGTTCTAAAACTACAAAAGTCTTCAATATATACAAAAATGATCCTTACCAACTTATTACCCCTGTGCAAATATCACAAAGGCCGCCTCCAAAGCCTAGGAGGGAATTTCATGAGTTGTATATGATCGTAAGTCAAGTGTTTGAAAAAGTAAAAGCAAAGGGGTTGCTAAAACCCTTAGACCCAAGACCAATCCCAAACCCATTATCTATGAGATTTAATGTGAGTAAAAGGCGTGCCTACCATCAAGGCTCATGCCACGACATTGACAAGTGTTTTAGCCTTTGTCATGCAATTCAAGATTTAATAGACACCAAGGTGATTGCACCACCTACGAGGCCTAGCATCACCAATAATCCTTTGCCTAACCATAATTTTGGGAAAGGACCGAGGATTAATTGTTTGATGACCAAAGAGGAAGGTGAAAAGAACCCATCTGAGTTGATTTATGACCTACCTGAATGCTTTATGATGACATGGGAAGAGTTGATAGGTATGACATCCACTGCAGGATGTGATATATGGAGTGAAGATGCTACGGAAACCCCAAATTACCCAACATCCACATACGGGGGGAGACATTTCAAACCCTAATCAAATCACCCAACAACCACATATGGGGAGAGACACTTCGAACCCCACACAAACAACCCAACACCCACCTATGGGAAGAGACACTTCAAACCCCCATACTTGGAGATAGATAACTCGATAGAGGCCTTGAACAAATCTACCCAACAAATATTCACTGAAGAAGATGAGGTCCTCAAGCAATGGCAGAAGATGCAAGCCAATATATCTTTATGGGGTTTACTCATGGCCTCATACAACTACCACCAAAATCTAGTAGACCTTCTTAATTAAATCCAATTCCCTACTGTTAAGGACATATTCTATGTAATTGGCTAATCCTTTGACAAAACGTACAAAGATTTCAAGAAACATGTTTTTCAAGTCAAGTATTAAAGCCACGAAGATTGGTTTAAGACTTCAAGGGCATATTCTATCTAGGATGGTTTAAGACTTCAAGAATCATGTTTTTCAAGTCAAGTATTAAAGCCACGAAGATTGGACCAAGAAACAAGCGAAGAAAAAGCTGTTCATTAAAGCTAGACAAATTCTCAACAGCTTCCGATAGATAATATCTATTGAGGATTAATGAATCTCGATAGATAGCTCGAGCAATATATCTATCAAGGTCTCAAAGATAGCTTAACAGTTCTATCTATCGAGAATTATGAAATTCAGATTTCCAGATCTGATTTTCGGCCCATGTTGACATGTATGTGTTGGGTTTCTTTTCTCACAACCCTAGACATATATAAGGCTTATTTTAAAGGCCGTCACATAATAGACTACGAGGAGAACACATGCATAAGGTGACCAATGCCTTGTTCTCTCTGAAAGAAGCTACTGCGTCTTTGTGCCTTAGGGTTTTGTAACCAATTGCTTCTTTATCTTCATTATTAATGAAGTGAAGAGCTTTGTGTTAGGATTAGTGCCCATAAATCCTATTGTATGATGCTATGTATGATATTATGTATGACATTATGTATGACATAATGTATGACTTAATATTGTGATTGATAAAGTTATTTTATTATTATCTAAAATAA
The DNA here is from genome assembly GCF_040712315.1 of Castanea sativa. NCBI lineage: Eukaryota > Viridiplantae > Streptophyta > Magnoliopsida > Fagales > Fagaceae > Castanea > Castanea sativa. Next base: position 1,716,931 of record NC_134020.1, on the reverse strand, counting down.
CGGTAACATGAATATGGGACATTATCATATAGTCCATGAGTTGCATTGTATGTGATTTATGTGAAAAGTCACAGAAGATGTAAATCACAAATTCTTTGTAAACTCAGAATTTATAGTTCGTAGCCGGTGATGAAATTGGGCATTTCATTTGCGAAGACTATAACGTATCAATTAAGATGATTTGTCTTAATCATGGAAGTGGAGACTTCTAGTTGATATATTGATATATTTTAAGAGTTAAGACATATTGAACAGGACCGCTATGAGATTTATTATTCTCCTAACGACTGTCAAATGAATAATAAATCTCAGGACTTCTATTTGCATGAACTCTTAATCCTGAGAGAATAATGGACCTGATCATGAGGTGTAGGTTGCTTTGATATATCAGGAGTGAGATCTAAAGTGACGGTCAAAACCTCAGTATGTTGCGTAGCCACATTTAGTGTTGATGGAACATATATTCTCAAGATGGAATTCATAGTCTCTTGATGGAGATATAAAATATTCCCTTGAGATAAATTTAATGAGTTCAGTTATTCAGAGAGTTAAGCCTAACCCACTTTAGTAAGAAATTACTAAAGTATATATTTATGAAATTGGATTTCATAAATATATAATGAATAACTTTAAAGAATTAAACCGGGTACTCAAGGATAAGATGTAGTAATTTACAAAGTGGCAGTCTACATTTATGACTTTGTGTTACTACGAATATTTTATGAAGGGGTTGCATGTATAATAAAGTCTTGGGATATAATTTATTAATAAGGCCTAGAGTGCAATTATATTTATATAGTGGTATTAAATATAATTAATGGTAACTTTGGACTTGTCAAGAGTTGACGAAAAAGCCCAAGGCCCATTGGAGCTAGTGTCTTATTGGTCCCTTTTTGGTCCCACTCCAAGCCACACACTAAAACCCAATTGGAAAGGCCCAATAGGCCAGCCCAAGGAGCATACAGAATTTTTATTAGTGAAATAAGAAACGGTGTGTGAGAGAGTGTGAGACACACTTTCATTCTCCCTTGAAAACTGATTGAGAGACCACACATCTTGAGCGTAAAGTAGAATTAGAGTGAAAATTAAAAGTGTTCCCAAGTGCTTCTAATCTTTGTTTTGAATATCTCCACACCAAGGTACGCTATCTTGTTCTTAAATTCTAAAATTTACATAGTGCATGTTATCAATCATGAATGAAATAGATCCTTGTTTGTTGCTTCCGCTATGTGTTTTGTATGAGATACAAAACCAGAATTTTTCCTACACTTTGTAGCCAACAATCTTCTTCAAGTTGGCGAGTCAGTCAAGTAGGGAGTTGTACATCTTTGGTTAGTCACGTACTGGGATCCGTACAAAAGGGTGGCGTTCATATATTGAAGAGTTCAAAGATTTTACAGTAGTAAAAGGTTTCTGCTGTAAGTTCATCGACGGGGATTGTAAAGTCTAGGGATAAAGATTTTGTACTAGATCTAAAACTTCTCTATACTATAATAAAATTCTTTTCAGGAAGGTTTCCTCATAGATTTTTTATTGTGAAACTAGTTTATTTAATTGGTTTTCCTGGGTCATCATATCTTGTCTTTAATTTTCTGTTGTGCATGATTTTGACATGATATTGATGTTTTTTTGTTTTAACCAGTTTTATACATAATAAATCTAATTAAAAACTTGGGTTTAATACTTGTTAATTTTATCAACCGGGGTCTAAAATTCTCAACTACTTCTCAAGATCTGAATGCTATGATTGGGTCTATAAGTAGTGAACTCACTATTTCCTACTCCGACAAAGATTTGATGAAGAAAGGGAAGCATCACAATGACCCATTGCACATTATTGTAGATGCCAAAGGAAAGAGGATCCCAATGGTCCTAATTGATGATGGAAGTGCCTTAAATGTGTGTCCTTTAAAGACTGCAAGTAGCCTAGGCCTAAGCATTGAGGATTTTGTGCCAACTGATCAACATGTAACAACAGCAAAATGTATCTTTAGTGACAACTATTAGTGAGAAAATATTTTCCATCATTAAAAGTACAGATTTAGTGACGAAATTACATCGTTAAAAGTACAGATTTAGTGACGAAATATGAATTTCGTCACTAAGAATGAAAAAAAAATTATAACATTTAGTGGCAAAAAATAATTTTCATTGCTATTGTGATCTGAAAAATGGGCGCCAGTAAGGGAAACTTTGGCGCGAACTTAATTAATCTATAGCGACTAAATATTTCGTTGCTAAAAGTTGAAATTTTTAGTGACGCAATACTTTGTCACTGTTGGTATTGCTGTGGATAGTATTAACGACGAAAATCCTTTCGTCGCTATAAGGAAGAACTAACGACGGAAAATAATCATCGCTAAAAATAATAATGGTTTTACATTTCATTGTTTTAGTGACGAAATCACAATTCGTCACTAAAAGTATGCTATAGCAACTAAATATGAATTTCGTCTCTAAAAATCTTTACAAAATCTGGGTTCTTTAGTGACGAAATTGACCTTCGTCACTAAAAACTTAAAAAACATGATACCTTTTGCGACGAAGAGGAAGCAATAGCGACAGAAAGAGTCATTGCTAAAAACGCGACTATAAATATACCCTTATAAAGCATCCTCTCTCTCTCACCACCATTAAACCTACCTAGTCCCTCCCAATCACATCTCTTGCCGTCCATTCCAATCTCCTCTTCGCCGCCTCCTCCCACAAGATCAACATCTACATTCCATCTGTTAGCTCATTCAACGGCTAGGATTCTTCCTCGGCATGGATCGAGCATTCCAACTCTGTCACTAGCCTCACCGTTAACGACGATTTCATCTATTGGATTTCGACTTCTAATCTCCATTGCATTGAGTCCGTTAAATCTCACGAGGATGTCGTTAACGCAATAATGGTCTCTAAAGATGGAATGGTTTACATGAGCTTCACCGATAAGCGAATCCAAGTTTGGGCCAAACCATTCGCTGTGAATTCCTTGGCCTTAAACAACAACAGATTGGTGAGTGCGCTGCCATGGATTTGAGCATCTCACTGCCAATCTGAGCCACCCTTTCCCTCCCAAACCCATCTTGACCCTTCACCTCCCTTCCCCTCACAAAGCCATCCTGACCCTTCGCCTCCCTTCCCGTCACAAACCCATCACAAACTCTGTGGCTCCAATCCCATCTTCGACTCAGTACCCATTTTTTTCTTTATTTTCATTTACATGTATTTTATGAGCAGCCAAACAGAGACTATCTGAATGTCTATGGTTATCTTTTTTTGTTTGTAAATAAGAATTCACTTAAAGGATCAAGAAAATTCATTAGCAAATCAAGTTCGGCACTTGCTTCAGTGAAATGCGTGTTGAAATTTTTTTAATCTTTGAGTTGTACTGACTGGTTTCTTCTTCTTCTTTTTTTCATTTTACAAGAAATGCCTTTCTGATGGGAAACTTTTGTAAGTCAAAAATGATTATGCACTATTTTGGAAGGAAAATGAAAACCTTGATAAATGTCTGATGTGTGAAGCGCCTAGGCACAAGGATACACATGCCCAAGGTAAGAAGATTCCTCAAAAGGTATTGCGTTACTTCCCATTGACACCGAAACTAAGAAGATTGTACATGTCAGGCCAAAGAGCTAAGAACATGAGATGGTATATGGACAAACATGTGGATGATGGGATAATGAGGCATCCGGCTAATAGTGAGGAGTGGAAGGAGTTTGATTTGCAGCATCCAAATTTTTCCCTCGAACCTTGCAATGTAAGATTAGGGTTGGATATAGATGGATTTAACCTTTTGGGAATATGAACAACAACTATAGTATGTGGCCTGTCATACTTATCCCCTATAACCTACCACCTTGGTTGGTTATGAAGGAGCCATATTTTATGTTGTCTTTGCTTATTCCTGATCCCCATCAACCGGAAAATGAGATTGATATTTACTTGAAACCATTGGTTGACAAGTTGGAGGAGTTGTGGGAAGAATGTGTAGAAACTTATAATGCTTATAGTAAAGAGCATTTTTAGATGCGTGCAACTTTGTTGTGGACAATACATGACTATCCTAGATTTGGTAACATGTCTAGGTGGAGGACAAAAGGTTATCATTCTTGTTACACTTGCAACAATGGACCATATTCAAAAGCTTTGGAAAGTAAAATTGGATTCATTAACCATCGAGCTTATTTGCCTATGGAACATCGTTGGAGACATAGTCAGTTGCATAATGGTTTATCGGAGAAACGGAAGAGATTTTTAGAGTTACCAGTGGGAAAGATACAAGAGTAGCTACATAGAATGCCAAATATAATTTTAGGAAAGCATCCAAGTAACAAGAAGAGACAACTTATTGGGGAGCCAAATTTGTCAAAGGTAAGTATTTTGTACAAGCTTCCATACTGGAAAAAAAGAAGCTTAAGCACAACATTGATGTCATGCATGTGGAGAAAAACATTAGTGAGAATACTTACAGTACTTTATTGGGCATTGAAAGGAAAAACAAGGACACTAACAAGGCATGGATAGACTTGCAAAATATGAACTTTAAGCACACGTTGCATTTGAAACAACACCCTGATGGATCATATGACAAGCCTCAGGCTTTCTTTTCATAAAGCCCAAATGAAAGGGATGGTTTCTATGACTTTTTGAAATCATATCAAGGTCAGTGAATGTAAAAAATGGTAGATTATCTGGTTTGAAAAGCCATGACTGTCATGTGCTACTACAACATATTCTTCCAATTTGGTTGTAAGGGTTTGCACATAAAGACCTTAGTATTGTACTGTTTGAGTTAAGCAGTTTCTTCCAAGCCTTATGCTCAAGGACCCTAAAGCAGAGTGAATTGCAGAAACTAGAAAAACGTATAGTTCTTATCCTATGCAAGCTTAAGAAGTTCTTTCCTCCAGCATTCTTTGATGTTATGGTCCACCTTGCTGTTCACTTGCCTCAAGAAGCAATTCTAGTAGGCTCGATACAATATTTGTGGATGTACCCAATTGAAAGGTAATTAGATCCTTTGATGCATCCATCAATTGCATCTTTACCATGTGGTATAAAATCACATACTTCAAAAAACTTTTCCTCGTAGGTACCTTAGAAAATTGAAAAGATACGTTTCCAACCAAGCTCAACCAAAAGGTTCGATTGTAGAGGCTTACATTCTTAAAGAATGTATTAACAACTGGTCTTTGTATATTGATAGGATCAAAACTGTGCATAATCAAAAATTAAGAAATGAAGATTTTGGTGAATCTAGAGAAGGATTGATAGTTTTTTCACAGGCTGCCTGACCTACAAGTGGTAGGCGGAATGATGGCAACTTGTCTCGTGCATTGCTTGATACTGCTCATTGGTACATGTTGTACAATAGTCTTGAGCTAGGGCCTTATTTAAAGTATGTGATTTCATATGCATGTATTGTTTGATCAAGTTTTGAATATTATCTGCAATGCTTAGCTAAAAATAAATCACCTTATATTTAACAGTGAACACAAAAGCACATTGCATAATCCTACTGGAGAAGCAATAACTCAAATCCAATGACAAGAGTTTCCCAAGTGGTTCAAAGAACATGTGAGACATTTGAAATTTAATCACATACTAATAAAAATTAAACATTTAAATAGTTTCGTCATTGCTTATTACTAATTAATATCACTTGTTGTAAGTCATTATAGATGAATAGATTGAAAGTTAACGAATCACCAGAATCTACTAAACAGTTATGGTCATTAGCAAATGGTTCTAACCCGCATGTGAAGGAGTACACAATTTGTATGGTCAATGGTGTAAAGTTCCATACAAGGGAATTAAAGTATGTGTTTCGCCATAAAGTTGTTTTGTTCAAGTGTGAATTGTACAATACTGGTACCAATGGTCGAAGGAGAATGATAAGAACCGATGCACACTGCATAAGCATTGATGTTACAAGTCAGTGGTCTAAAAATGACCCTTTTATACTTCCTAGTCAAGCGAGACAAGTTTTCTACCTTCAAGATACCAAATTGGGTGAACCTTGGAAAATTGTGCAATCCATCCAACATAGGGGAGTGTTTGATGTCTCAGAAGTCAGGGGTGGAGAATCCAATGATAATATAGAAGATAGTCACACATTCCAACAAGAAGCGATTGTTGATGTTGTCTCTATCAATGTTAGGAACAATATTATTGAGTATTTTATCGGTGATGTTGAAACTGAGGCTATTCTTGAAGGTGGAACTTCAAGAGATGCTAATCAAAACGGAGAGCATGGCATACCTGATGTTGATCTTGATATGGATTATGATATATAGAGTTCATAACAATTGTCTCAAATGTTGTGTGCTTGTCTTAAAGTTTTATGCTGGTCTAAGTAGCAATTTTTTTAAAGTTTTGTGCTTATCTTGAACTTGATATGGATATTGATGTGGTCATTTGTTGTGTTAAGTTAATAGTAATTGTGTTAAAATTTTGCACTTGAGAATTGCTTCATATGGATAATGGTGTGGACTATGATATGTAAAGTTAGTAGTAATTGTTATTGAGATGTTTTGTACTTATCTTGAACTTGATATGGATATTGATGTAGTCATTTGTTGTGTTGAGTTAGTAGCAATTGTGTTCAAATTTTGCACATGTGAATTGCTTGATATGGATAATTGTGTGAACTATGATGTTAAGTTAGTAGCAATGGTACTTATCTTTCATGTCAATACATAGTTTCAAAAAATGCCCAAAATGGCCAAATACACTCATAATATACCGATGTATGAGATGGCAAGATTGGATAGAATGAGGCAAAACCAAGAGAGAATTGATGCTTTAGGATTAAAGCACATCTCAACTTCTCTAAAGGATTCTGCTCAGTCCAATTGTGCAAAAGGGAAAAGAAGTAAAGCTAGTGTTGTGGTAGATGATAATTATGTATCACCTATTGGTGACGATGACAATGATGATGAGTCATCTAGTTCTTTAATCTGTAAGGTATAATAGATGTTCCATAGGGTACAATAGATGATAATAACTTTGTTGTTCAATTATTTGTAATGACTTTGTTATTCCATTATATGTATGTTTGCTAGTTACAGATGGCACCAGGATGACTTACACGCTCGCAAGGTGAGGCATCTATCTCGATGGTCCAATCTACGATCCAATTTATGGAAACACCTCCTGAAGCAAATCCTCCCACCCAAAGTTCTTCTAGTGCGGAGGCGCGGACTACCAACGCATTAACTATCATGACTGGTAATTACATTGAACATACTTAATTACAATTGCACCCTATTTTTACTATTAAGATTATACTTCAGTTAATTTAGCTATAATGTAAATGGAATGTATAATTTTTTAACATTGATAATGTTTAAATAGGATCTATTAGCATAAATACCCGTGGAACAACACATGGTACAGAAATACGGGCACTTGTTGAAAAAAGTGGTAAGCTGCCAGTATGTAAAGCTGTAGAGTATGATGCTCCTGTTGGAAAGAATGCGTGCAAGCTTGTCAATCAAACTGGTGTACAAGTGCGAAGTAATTTGTCCAGTTACAACATGAAACATTGCAAAAGTGTTGATGCTGCTACTAGAGATCTAGTGCTTCAAAATATTGTAGTAAATTTACATTGATAACGTCTAACTCGTCTTTGCTGTCACTAAGCATATTAAATTCATATAATAATATTTTTATAATACATATACACTTCATTTTATAGGATCAATTTGAGTTACAAGGAGATTCCAACATGGTAACGAAAACATTAAATACAAAATGTGGAAGATTATTGAATTGCAGCTCCAACAAGCTGCATTAGGCTTATAAAAGCTCGTACAATCTCATGGTGCTGACTATGCAAGAAGCCACCCGGAAAAGAATGCCACACTTGAGTAATGGACTGGACTCATTGATGGGAAACGGACCAATGAGGAATGGCTGGTAAATTATTTATGCATATATTATTATTATCCAATGTTTACTATATTATGTTGCCAAATGATTAGATTAATACTTAGATGAAGTAAAAGTGTACTGTTTTATTCATGATCTAATAAATAGCTTGAATGTTCTTTATTAGAAAAAATCGAGAAAGAACTCTGAAAATAGGAAGAACTCTGAAAATAGGAAGAAAACCTCAGGCAAACATAGATGCGGGACAAAGGCACTTGCTGTTAGGGTTGATAAGGAGGTGCGTGTTTTTTCATTTTCTTAAACCTTAGTATATTACATGTTGTGATTAATTAACTATATATATCTAACACTCGAATTTTAATTAATCAGACAAATAATAATGACGGTCAAGTTCCTAAATTGGCAAAAATCCTCAAAGATGTTCATTTCAATCCAAATACAAATATGTAGATACACCATAAGGATGAAGCGACATATGTATGTATATCATTCCATCCCTATCATGTTTGTAAAGCTATAACATATGTAGTATTAATGTTGTGATTGTTTGTTTCTTTCTCTCTTTCAAATGATAGCAAACTTTTCTCAAAGTACAAGAGGATCACTGTCAAGATCCTAATGCAATTCCCCTTACACAAGAGGAGATCTGAAACTTGGTTTTTAAGAAGAAGTCCAATTTTGTAAAAGGACTTGGCATGAGACCTTCCTATTCTCTAGTAACCACTGCCTCATCTAGTTCCTCGGTGGAGTATATCCATCGGCTAGAAAATGAGATAATTGAGCTTAAAGAGGCAAGAGCTAGGGACCAAGTGGCTCAAGCTAAGCAATAAGAGATCCAAAAGAATATTCTTAACTTTTTGAGGAGCAAGGGTTATGATGATGCTCTTACCTATGGGGGTAGTTCGTCTTCAAGTTAAAACACTTACTGGTTAGTACTTTATTTTAGCAAATGACCCGCACTACATGGTGTGACTACTTTTTTTGATGCATTATTTGAAACTAATTATATTATATTACACTTGAAAATCTATATTTGCTTTCTACAACTTATACATTAGGAGTTGTGATTTTAATTCACTGGTGTGGCTACTCTTAATGCATTTTTAGAAATATTTCCTATAACATAGTTAATGTTTTTACTTTATGATTTTAATGTAGTATTTTTTTTTTTTTTTTTTTTTGTGCAGATTTCTTATTGGTGGCTTTTAGGGAATTTACTTTTGGCATTACTTGAAGACATATGAGGATATCTTCCGTTGGTTCTAATTATATTATGCTACAATTTTTGTATTGTTATAAAACATCTTGAGTTATTGTATGTGTTGCAAAAAATTAGTGTAGGAAAGAAGTTTGAATTGGATACTTGTTTTATTTTTTACTTGTGGAATGTACGGATCTTTTTATATAAATGTGTTGTTGAAATAAATTTGTTATTCAAATGTAAGGTTTTAATAATGTAATGACAGGTTACAAGTTAATTTCAAGCTACGAAAAAAATAAAACCAGAAAATAAGTTTTAGCGACGAATTTTTCCGTCACAAATATAACAACAAAAAATTGTTTTAGTGACGAAATATTTCGTTGCTATATGTAGCAGAATTTTGTAAGAAATGGTTTTAGTGACGAAAATTTTCGTCGCTATATGTGCTTGGATTTTCTTAAAAATAGTTGAAGTGGCAAACTTTTTTGTCACTATATGTACCCGAAAATAATTTTAGTGACTAAATTATTCATCACTAAATATGATTTGATAAACTAAAGTGTTTTTAGCGACGAAATATTTTCGTCACTGAATAGTGTTTTTAGCAAGGAAAACATTTAGCGACGAAATATTTTCGTCGCTAAAAGTTTTTTTTTTTTTTTTAACAAATGGGACTTTATTGATGAAATTTTTCGTCGCCAAGACTTTTAGCGACGAGGTTTTAGAGACAAAATAAATTTCATCGCTAATTAGTAGATTTTGTCGCTAAAGGTCCTTGGCGACAAAAAACTAGACTTTTAGTGACGAATTTTTTCATCAATGAAAATACATTTTGTTGTAGTGCGTGAGAGCATAACAATAGTAGAAGCGAGGTCTTGGGAACTGTGACACTAGAGCTCACCATATGGCCAATGATCCAGAATGTGGAATTTCAAGTTCTGAACATAGTTTCGTGCTTCAATATGCTTCTTGGGCAACCATGGATCCATGATACAGAAGCTGTACCTTCATCCCTATGCCAAAAGGTTCAGTTTACACATGAAGGAGCCAAGAGAGGTGTTGGGAACCGTGACACTAGAGCTCACCATAGGGCCAATGATCAAGAAGGTGGAATTTCAAGTTCTGAACATAGTTTCGTGCTTCAATATGCTCCTTGGGCAACCATAGATCCATGATATAGAAGCCGTACCTTTATCCCTACGCCAAACGGTTCGGTTTACGCATGATGGAGCCATAGTTACCATATATTGTGATACTTCGACTATACCAAAGCCCATTTTTGGTATCGATTCTGACAAAGAGCCATTAACCTTGGAGGGCTTTGAAATTGAGAAGCCTAGTTTTGGAAGAAGAGAAGAAGAGGTTGAAAAGATTCCCATGGAGTTTGCTCCCTCTAGTAACAACAATGTAGTGGCAATGACTACGCTTTTGGGAGATGCCATCTTCAATATAGAAGAAGAAGAGTACTGGGAAGCTTGCCAACATGCATTGAAAAACTCGTATGAACCAAGAACAAATGATGAAGATGAGGAAGGGGGGGAAGCCCCTAGTGATGATGATGAAGGTAGCGACAGCAAGAGTGTAGTAGTAGTGATAGTAGCAGTAGTGACAGTGGAGATAGTGAGGACAACAGCAACAATGATAGTGATAGTGACAGCAACAGTAGTGAAGATTATGATAGCCAATACAGTGGCAATGATAGAGGAGAACCCCCTAGTGATAGAGAGGATAAAGATATAGGATCTTTCTATGAAGACCACTTTAATGATGATGTGGACTACTATGATGGAGATATAGAGGACGATGCTGAAGCTGAGCCTCTAGATAGGGAGGATAGTGTAGAAGCTGAAAGTGAAGAAAATGATCTAGAAGCTGAAGGTGAAGATGTAAGAGATAATGTAGAAGTTGAAGATGAAGAAGTGGAGGAAGCTATAGAAGCTAAAGGTATAGATTATGAAAATTACCCCTATGGGCGGCCCTCAGATTGATGTTAGTTTAAGATCAGGCCCTTGATACGACAAGCCTGGTAGAGAAATTCCTGAGTTAGGGTCATTCCACAATTCAGAACTTGGCTCATTGACCCCATACACTGAGGAAGAAGATGACATAAATGCTAGATGGGCTACATTAGACAGAAAATTGATGATCCACAATTTCAAAAACTTAACACTAGAGAGTCTTGAAGGTGAAGATGAGAGAATGGAAGAGAATGAGTCAGAATACCTCCCCTAATACATCCACCTAAGCAACAAAGGAAAGCAAGATCTATTTGGTGAGTGGATGGACAACATAGAGCGTCTGGATGCTGAAGGCACAAATTACATGGATGAATGTCACATGGTACTAATACAAGGGAAGAAGGAACTCATTGGGAGCCACTCACCATTGTTGAAGCCTCAACCGAGTTGAAGAATTGGGCATGGGTGGGAGCCGCCCACCCCATGGAAGACTCTCTAGAGAAGATCAAAACCGCTGAGCTAATCACTCCTACCAAAAACATTGTTTCTATCCCTATTGAGTCTATTTCTGCTAGCATTATTGTTCCTGTTGAGTTTACTTGTGGTTGTATTCCTATAGAGTCTATTTCTGTTGAGTCTGTTAAGAACTCTATTCCTTATAATATGATTTCTAAGTCTGCTTATTTGTTGGCTGTGAATGTTTTTATTTCAAAAATTGGTAAAGAAACTTTTATTAATGAGGAATTAAAACAAGGGCATGTAGAACCTATAAAAGAAGAAACCCAACCTGTTAACTTGGGAACTAATGATGAACCTAAAATGGTATAAAAGGGCAACGCCTTAACCTCCACTGAAAAAGATGCATTAGTAGCACTACTGACAAAATTCAAAGAGGTATTTTCATGGTCATACGAAGACATGCCTAAGATTGATACAAATATAATGCAATACTACATTCTAACAAATCTAACCATAAAGCCAGTCAAGTAGAAGTTAAGAAGAATGAAGCCAGAATGAACTCTCAAGATCAAAGAAGAAGTTGAGAAATAGTACAATGCAGGATTTTTGAGGGTGGTCAACTACCCAGAATGGTTAGCAAATGTGGTTCTAGTGCCGAAGAAGGATGGGAAAGTGAGAATGTGTGTAGACTTCTGAGATCTTAATAAGGCTAGCCTAAAAGATGATTTTCCTTTGCCTCACATTGATATCATGTTTAATAACACAATAGGAGATGCCTTGCTATCATTTATGGTTGTTTTTTCAGGATATAATTAGATAAAGATGGCTCCGGAAGATATGGAGAAGACCTCCTTCATTACTCCATGGGGGACGTATTGCGACAAGGGCATGCCATTTGGCCTTAAAAATGCTGGTGCTACTTACCAACATGCAGCCACTACCCTATTGCATAATTTGATCCATAAAGAAGTAGAAGTTTATGTTGACAACATGATAGTGAAGTCCAGAAACCGTGAAGGGCACATACCAGCTTTACGGAAGTTCTTTGAAAGAATCCAATCTTATAAATTGCAGTTGAATCCAAAGAAGCGTACTTTTGGTGTAACATCCAGGAAGTTGTTGCGGTTTATGGTAAGTTAGAGGGGAACTGAAGTCGATTCTGACAAAATCAAGGCAATTGTAGAGATGAAGCCTTCAAGGACTGAGAAGGAGAATTGAGGATTTTTAGGGAGGATACAATACATCAGCAGATTCATAGCCCAGCTCACCATTACATGTGAGCCACTTTTCTGATTGCTCAAGAAAGAAATTCCCATAGTATGGAATGAACAATGCCAAGAAGCTTTTGAGAAGATTAAGAATTATTTGATGAAGCCACCCATATTGGTTCCACCGGTACCTGAAAAGCCATTACTATTTTATCTCACAACTATGGATATAGCAATGGGGGCTTTGCTTGCTCAGTACCTAAAGGAGTCTAGGAAGGAGAATACAATTTACTACATTAGCAAGATGATGTTGGCTTATGAAGAGAAGTATTTACCACTCGAGAAGACATGTGTAGCATTTGTATGGGCAACCCGAAAACTCAGACATTACTCGTTTGCTTCCAAGGTTTTGTTGATTGCAAGAATGGACCCATTGAAATACTTGACGGACAAGCCTATGCAAGATGGGAAGACAGCTAAATGGGTTTTATTGTGTCAAAATTTGATATTAAATATATGACTTAGAAGTTTGTAAAGGTTAGAGCAATTACTAATCACTTAGCCCACTGTTCACCTAAAGAAGTCGAAGAAATCCAAGGAGATTTTCTAGATGACGATATCATGGGGATCGAGTTAGAATTATGGAAGATGTATTTTGATGGAGAAACTAATCAAAATGGAAATGGCATTGGAGTTCTCTTAATTTCTCCAAAAGGGACAAACAACCCATTCTCTGGTAGGCTCAACTTTCTTGCTACTAATAATGCCACTGAATATGAAGCTTGCATTATGGGGTTACAAGTGGCCCTAGGTCTTAGAGTAAAAGAGTTGGAAGTATATGGTGATTCAACCTTGATAATTTCTCAGATTCAAAATAGCTGGAAGATCAAGGAAGAAAAACTAATGCCTTATCATGAACATCTTCAAAAGTAAACCTCGAAATTCAGTAAGATTCAATACCAGTATGTGCCAAGAATGCAAATTATATTGCAAATGCTTTAGCAACAATGGTATCCATGATGGATGGACCTAAGGAGGATGAAACTTAACCAATAGTGGTGGAACAAAAAGAAGAGCCAACTTATTGCATGTCAATAGAAGAAGATGAGGAAAAGAATGGGGAAGGTGAATGGTATTCAGACATTTTACAATACCTCAAGGATGGGACATACCCAAACTCTGTAGATAACAATGACCAATTGACCATCAAAAGGCTGTCCACTAATTATATTATTCTTGGTGAGAGGCTTTACAGAAGATCATATGATGGAATTGTTAGGATGTGTGTCCTTAAATCCTATTGTATGATGCTATGTATAACTTAATGTTATGTTTAATAAAGTTGTTTTATTATTATCTAAAATAATAGTAACATGAATATTGGGACATTATCATATAGTCCATGAGATGCATAGTATGTGATTTATGTGATTTAGTCACAGAAGATATAAATCACAAGTTCTTTATAAACTCAGAATTTTAGTTCGTAGTCGGTGATGAAATTGGGCATTTCATCTGCAAAGACTATAACATATCAACTAAGATGATTTGTCTTGATCATGGAAGTAGAGACTTCTAGTTGGTATGTTGATATGTTTTAAGAGTTAAGACATATTGAACTGGGCCGCTGTGAGATTTATTAATCTTCTAACGACTGTCAAATGAATAATAAACTCACGACTTCTATTTATATGAACTCTTAATCCTGAGAGGATAATGGACCTGATCATGAAGTGTAGGTTCCTTTGATATATCAGGAGTGAGGTCTAAAGTCACGATCAAAACCTAAGTATGTTGGGCAGCCACATTTAGTATTGATGGAACATATATTCTCAAGATGGAATTCATAGTCTCTTAACGAAGATATAAAATATTCCCTTGAGATAAGTTTAATGGGTTTGGTTATTCAGAGTGTTAGGCCTAACCACTTTAGTAGGGAGTTACTAAAGTATATATTTATAGGATTGGATTTCGTAAATATATGATGAATAACTTAAAAGATTAAACCAGGTACTCAAGGAATTAAGATGTAGTAATTTACAAAGTGGCAGTCTACATTCATGACTTTGTATTACTACGAATATATTATGAAAAGGTTGCATGTACAATAAACTCTTGAGATATAATTTATAAATAAGGCTTAGAGTGCAACTATATTTATATAGTGGTATTAAATTTAGTTAATGGTAACTTTGGACTTGTCAAGAGTTAACAGAAAAGCCCAAGGCTTATTGGAGCTAGTGTCTTATTGGTCCCTTTTGGTCCCACTCCAAGCCACACACTTAAGCCCAATTGGAAAGGCCCAAAAGACCAGCCCAATTAGATAATCAGTTAGATACAAAGGGAAAAACATACAGAATTTTTATTAAGGAACAACACTCTTGTGAAATGGTGTATGTGTGAGTGTAAGTCACTCTCTCTAATTCTCCCATGGAAAACTGATTGAGAGACCACACTTCTTGGGCGTTAGTAGAATTGGAGTGAAGATTAAAAGTGTTCCCAAATGCTTCTGATCTTTGTTTTTGAAATTCACCACACCAAGGTACACTCTCTTGTTCTTAAATTTTGAAACTTACATAGTGCATGTTATTAATTGCGAATGAAGTAGATCCGTTAATTTTCCGCAGCGTATGTTTTGTATGCAATACAAACATGTATTTTTCCAACAATTACAAACATGTATTTTTCCAACAGGAATTCATCTCCTTTACATGACTGCCAAGGAAGCACAACAAGTAATTGAGGAGGTTCATAAGTCAAGTTATGGGCGACATACGAATGCACAAATGCTATCACGAAAGATAATGAGACAAGGTTATTACTGGACTACTATAGAGGTAGACTACGTAAGCCATGTTCAAAGATGCCATCAATGCCATGTCCATGGATATCTGAAGCATATGCCAACTATGCCATTACATACCATGACTTTGCCCTGGCCATTCTCTACATGGGGAATAGATATTATTGGGAAGATTCACCCAACAACATCCAATGACCATGAATTTATACTTGTTTCTATTGACTACTTCACTAAATGGATGGAAGCTGCCTCATACAAGGTTTTGAACTCAAAGAAAGTTGCTCAGTTTATTCAAACTAATATCAATTGTAGATATGGGGTACCGCATGAAATTATTTCAAACAATGGGCTGCATTTCAAGGGAGAAACAGAGAAGCTGCAAATGAATAATTATTCTCCTAATGACTATCAAATGAATAATAAATCTCACGACTTCTATTTGCATGAACTCTTAATCCTGAGAGAATAATGGATCTGATCATGAGGTGTAGGTTGCTTTGATATATTAGGAGTGAGATCTAAAGTAACGGTCAAAACCTCAGTATGTTGGGCAGCCACATTTAGTGTTGATGGAACATATATTCTCAAGATGGAATTCATAATCTCTTAACGGAGATACAAAATATTCCCTTAAGATAAGTTTAATAGGTTTGTTATTCAGAGAGTTAGGCCTAACCACTTTGGTAAGGAGTTACTAAAGTATATATTTATAAAATTGGATTTCATAAATATATGATGAATAACTTTAAAGGATTAAACCGGGTACTCAAGGATAAGATGTAGTAATTTACAAAGTGGCAGTCTACATTCATGACTTTATGTTACTACGAATATTTTATGAAGGGGTTGCATGTATAATAAAGTCTTGGGATATAATTTATTAATAAGGCCTAGAGTGCAATTATATTTATATAGTGGTATTAAATATAATTAATGGTAACTTTGGACTTGTCAAGAGTTGACAGAAAAGCCCAAGACCCATTAAAGCTAAAGACCCATTAAAGTTAGTGTCTTATTGGTCCCACTCCAAGCCATACACTAAATCCCAATTGGAAAGGCCTAATAGGCCAGCCTAATTAGATAATTAGTTAGTTATAAAGGGAGAAACATATAGAATTTTTTTATTAGAGAAATAATAAGAAAGAGACATCATTGTGAAATGGTGTGTATGTGTGAGTGAAGCCACTCAATCATTCTCCCTTAGAAACTGATTGAGAGACCACTATTCTTATGCGTAAAGTGGAATTGGAGTGAAGATTAAAAGTGTTCCCAGGTGCTTTCGATCTTTTGTTTTGAATTTCACCACACCAAGGTACGCTTTCTTATTTTTAAATTCTGAAATTTACATAGTGCATGTTATCAATCATGAATGAAATAGATCCTTGTTTGTTGCTTTCGCTGTGTGTTTTGTATGACATACAAAACTAGTTTTTCCAACAATTGGTTTCAAAACCAGGTTTTCATATCATGATTGTATAGCATGTGATTGGATTTTAGAATAAAAGAAAAATGGTTTCTTAATAGTTATTGCATCATTTGGATATAATGAAGAGAATTGCATCACTAGTATATATATCCGTGTGACTATTGAAATAACCGTCATGATTGAAAGGCATTGTTAATGTATATCAACCAAGAGACCCATTAATGGAAGAATACAGTTGAGTGTTAATGCATTGACAGATTGCCTTGATGCATTGATTGTTATGTTATATATATGAATTTTGTATGGATTGCATTGATTAATGGAAGTTATGTAACTATCAAAGCCCTTTGGATTGTTAATGCACCGTTTGGCCTATAATTGCACTCTTGGACTTTAATGCATGGATTGCATGGCTTGGCCTATATTTTCACGGCTAAGACTTAATGCATGGATTGCATGGCTTGAATTTGATGCACGGCTTGGCTATTCAAGGATTCAATTGTCTTGCATGTATTATAGCCAACTTGCATGCATATATAAAGGATTCCATTTGCATATATAATCCATATGTAAGATTTCATATAATAATAATATATAATGTAATAATTATATATTACTTATATTAATCCGTATATTATATTATATATAATATAAAATGGATTTTTATAATTTAATATGGGTTTATTTTACATTATATATATTTATATATGTTAATGCTAGTTTAATGAAATTTATTCCTAATGAGATTAGGATTATGTTTTCGAAGTGTCTAGCATTATTATGATTCTTGATCTTAAAAACCTTTAATTTAGAATATCTAGTGGGAGAGAGATACAAGCATTGGATCTCACGGCCTCCATTATCGGTTCATAGTAGTGTGGGTAAACACCTCGTCTTGGCGTATATGTCTCGCGATCCCAAAGGAGAACGTTTACTTCATAGTACTACAAGATTGAACTTACCTATTTAAAGTAGTGTGGACGAACACCTCGTCTTGGTGTATATGCCTCGTGATCCCAAAGGAGGGTGTTTTGTTTCTTGGTACTACAAGTTTAAACACTATAAAAGGGAGATGAAATGTGGCTACACATGACTCTAGATAATGGTGTACACTAGACTAAGTGTAATGTTAACCCCCTAAAGGTAATACGGAATATTGTTAGTGTTTGATAAGAGTTATTATGATAGCACTAATAATGAGAATAGTTCTCAACCAATTAATGTGTTTATAATAAACTTGTTACCAAGGAATTATAGACATGGATTGGGTTGTCGTTGCATATATTATTTTATGGTTTTATTAAGATTTCATATTATATGCTTATATGCTAAATTGATAATGTCCAGTTTATTTATTGTATTTATGTTTATTATTTTCAGATTTAAATCATGGCATCATTTAGCCCACTTGTTGCTATTCTTAACCAAAACAAAATGACTGGATCCAACTATGTTGACTGGAAAAGAAATTTAGACATTATTCTTATAGTTGAAGAGCACAAATATGTGCTTACTCAACCATGTCCTAACTTTCCTTCATTAGATGCTCTTCTTAAGGAAAAACAGCAATATGATCATTGGCAAAAATCTAATGAGATGGCCAAGTGCTATATCCTAGCATCTATCTCAAATGTTCTACAGCATCAAATGCAAGATGTAGAACTAGCTTCAAACATAATGCTAAGTCTGAAGGAGATGTTTGGTGAGTAAGGCCGTTCTGCAAGGTAAGAAACTATGAGGCAAATTTCTAATACCAAAATGGCTGAAGGAAGTTCAGTGAGGGAGCATTATCTTAGGATGATCTCTAATCTGAACACATTAGAAGTTTTAGGTGCCGACATTGATGGAAAATCCCAAGTGGATATGATACTCCAGTCACTACCGGAATCATTCAAGGAATTCAGACTCAATTATAATATGAACAAAAAGATTTATTCTTTGTCTGAATTAATGAATGAGTTAGTGGCAGTGGAAGGCGTCCTTGGTACTTCTAGTGTTGAAGCCAATGTAGGTAAAGTTTCTACTTCTTAACCTAAGTCGAAAGGTAAGGGTAAGAAGAAGAAGAAGAAGGACTTCGCTAAGCAAAAGGGTAAGCAAATTGCCTTAGGGGTTGCCGACAAAGGAAAGAAAACCAAAGGAAAGTGTTTCCATTATGGTGAGAAATGACATTGGAAGAGGAATTGTCCAACATTCAAGGATGCCAAGAATAAGGGTATGAAAAGTTCATTTCTTTTTGAAATATGTTTGGTACAGAATCCCACAGATTCTTGGTGTGTAGATTCAGGTTGTACTAATCATATCTGCAATTCTTTGTAGGGGTTCCAAGAGACCAGAAAGTTGAATGAAGGAGAACTATTTCTTACTTTGGCTGATGAGAGCAGGATTCCGGTTGTAGCTGTTGGAGTGTTTAATTTATGCTTTGAGTCTAGAGTTTTAATATTGGAAGACTATTTGTATGTACCTAATATTCGTAGGAATTTAATTTCTGCAACTTACTTAGGTAAACATGGATATTGTGTTATCCTCAAAGACAATATTGTAACAAAGAAGGATAAAATGTTTATCTATTTTGACAATATTGTGGATGGTCTTTATATTTTAACTCCTGACAAGCATGAATTATATAATCCTGAGTTAGATAGTAGCTCTCATGTAAAATCATTAAAGAGAAAGTTTCCTTCTATTAATGATGCATATCTATGGCACTTGCGTTTGGGTCATATTAATTCAAATAGGATTCAAAGACTAATCAAAGATAGACTTTTACAGCCCATGGACTTTGATGGATTTCCAATTTGTGAATCTTGTTTGGAAGGTAAAATGACCAAACGACCTTTTAATGCAAAAGGTAGAAGAGCCTAAGAGTTGCTTGAATTAGTTCATACAGATATATGTGGTCCTATGTCAACCCAAGCAAAAGGAGGTTATGAGTACTTCGTCACTTTTACAGATGATTACTCAAGATATGATTATGTGTACCAATGAGACAGAAGTCTGAAGTCTTTGAAAAGTTCAAAGAGTTTAGGGCTGAAGTTGAAAATCAATTAAGCAAACGCATAAAGGCCATTCGATCTAATCGAGGTGGCGAATACCTTCTTGGAGATTTCAAGGATTACCTAATTCAAAATGGGATTGTCTCCCAATTGACTACACCTGGAACTCCCCAACAAAATGGTGTAGCAGAAAGAAAGAATAGGACTCTTTTGGAAATGGTTAGGTCCATGATGAGTTATTCAACTTTACCAATTTCCTTTTGGGGATATGCACTAAAAACTGCTATGCATATTTTGAATTTAGTTCCATCAAAATCTGTTCCCAACACACCTAAGGAATTGTGGAGTGGGCGTAAGCCTAGTATGAAATATCTCCACATTTGGGGATGTCCAGCACATATGTTGAAAGGAAAGTTTGATAAGTTGGAAGCTAAAATGGAAGTATGCATGTTTTTAGGATATTCAAAGGAAACCAAGGGTTATTTATTCTATAATCATAAGGATAACAAAATGTTTACTAGCACCCATGCCAAATTTTTGGAAGATGATTATGTGAATAATTTTAATCCTAGAAGTAAAGTTGTCTCGGCTGAAATGAATGAACTTGTAGTTGAACAACCAATGGATGAAACTAGGGATGATGTGGCTGTATTAGATACACCACAAGATACTACTCATGAAATGTCTAGTACTTAGGTGCCTCGTCGTAATGGGAGAACTATTCCGCCTCCTATAAGATTTATAGGTTTGGGAGAAACTTATGAAGCTATCTCAGAAGAGGCTAAATTGGATCCTTACACTTATGATGAAGCAATAAATGATATAGATGCACATCATTGGGTCCAAGCTATGAAATATGAATTGGATTCTATGAATTCCAATCATTATGGGATCTTGTAAAGGCACCTAACGGCATTAAACCTGTTGGTTGCAAATGGGTTTACAAGAGGAAGAGAGGGATAGATGGAAAGGTTGAAACCTTTAAAGCAAGACTAGTGGCGAAAGGGTATACACAAAAACAAAAAGGTATTGATTATGATGAAACTTTTTCGTCAGTAGCCATGCTTAAGTCTATCAGAATTCTCTTATCCATTGCTGCTCATTATGATTATGAGATTTGGAAAATGGATGTCAAGACTGCATTTCTTACTAGCAATCTTGAAGAAGAAATATACATGTTGCAACCAGAAGGTTTCATAGCAAAGAAGTAAGAGCATATGATATGCAAGTTGAAAAGGTCCATTTATGGACTTAAACAAGCATCTAGGTCATGGAACATCAGATTTGATCAAGCAATCAAGTCATTTGGTTTTGAACAAAATCTTGATGAACCTTGTGTGTACAAAAGACATCGAGATAAAGTAGTAATGTTCCCAGTGCTTTATGTTGATGATATTTTACTCATTGGGAATGATGTAGGGGTAATGTCATCAATAAAGGTTTGGTTGTCAAGCCAATTTGATATGAAGGACTTGGGTGAGTCTAACTTTGTTCTAAGGATCAAGCTTTATCGAGATCGCAAGAATAAGATGTTAGGCTTATCACAAGTTGGATATATAGATAAGGTTCTAGAATGGTTTAGCATGCAAAACTCCAAGAAAGGATTGCTTCGTTTTAGACATGGAGTTCCTCTGTCTGACGACCAAAGGCCTCAGACTCACAAGGAAGAAAATATGATGAGACAAGTTCCTTATGCTTCTGCAGTGGGAAGTCTCATGTATGCCATGCTTTGTACTAGACCAGATATTTGTTATTCAATTGGCATGGTCAGCCGATATCAATCAAATTCAGAACCAAAACATTGGCAAGCTGTAAAGCATATTCTCAAGTATCTTAGGAGAACAAGAGATTATATGCTTGTTTATCGGTGTGAGGATTTAATTCCCATTGGCTATACAGATTCAGATTTTCAATCGGATCTAGATTTTAGAAAATCCACTTCAAGATGTGTTTTCACCTTTGGAGGTGGAGCCATAACTTGGAGGAGTGTTAAGACTCCACCATGGAAGCTAAATATATTGCTGCTTGTGAGGCAACAAAAGAGGCTGTTTGGCTCAAGAAATTCCTTTCTGATCTTGGTGTTGTGAGAATTGAGCAAGTTCCTATTACTTTATTCTGCAACAATAGTGGAGCAGTTGCACAATCCAAAGATCTAAGAAATCACAAGAAGGAAAGCACATTAAGAGAAAGTACCACATTATTCGAGACTTTGTCACTCGAGGAGATGTAGTAGTAGCAAAGATTGATAGTGCAAGTAATCTAGCGGATCCCTTTACCAAAACCTTACCCCAAAGGACTTTTGAGTCACATTTGGAAGGAATGGGAGTTAGATTAATGCACAATAGTCTTTAGGGCAAGTGGGAGATTGTTAGGATGTGTGCCCTTGAATACTATTGTATGATGCTATGTATGACATTATGTATGACTTAATGTTACGATTAATAAAGTTGTTTTATTTTTATCTAAAATAATGGTAACATGAATATTTGGACATTATTATATAGTCCATGAGATATATAGTATGTGATTTATGTGATTTAGTCACAGAAGATATAAGTCACAAGTTCTTTATAAACTCAAAATTTATAGTTTGTAGTCGGTGATAAAATTGGGCATTTCATCTGTGAAGACTATAACGTATCAACTACGATGATTTGTCTTGATCATGGAAGTGGGGACTTCTAGTTGATATGTTGATATGTTTTAAGAGTTAAGACATATTGAACTGGACCAAGTGAGATTTATTATTCTCCTAATGACTGTCAAATGAATAATAAATCTCACGACTTCTATTTGCATGAACTCTTAATCCTAAGAGAATAATGGACATGATCATGAGGTGTAGATTGCTTTGATATATCAGAAGTGAGATCTAAAGTAACGGTCAAAACCTCAGTATGTTGGGCAGCCACAATTAGTGTTGATGGAACATATATTTTGAAGATGGAATTCATAATCTCTTAACAGAGATACAAAATATTCTCTTGAGATATGTTTAATGGGTTTGTTATTCAGAGAGTAAGGCCTAACCACTTT
The DNA here is from genome assembly GCF_040712315.1 of Castanea sativa. NCBI lineage: Eukaryota > Viridiplantae > Streptophyta > Magnoliopsida > Fagales > Fagaceae > Castanea > Castanea sativa. Next base: position 1,693,966 of record NC_134020.1, on the reverse strand, counting down.
GGTAAGAAATTACTAAAGTATATATTTATGAACTTGAATTTCATAAATATATGATGAATAACTTTAAAGAATTAAACCGGGTACTCAAGGATAAGATGTAGTAATTTACAAAGTGGCAGTCTACATTCATGACTTTGTGTTACTACGAATATTTTATGAAGGGGTTGCATGTATAATAAAGTCTTGGGATATAATTTATTAATAAGGCCTAGAATGCAATTATATTTTATAGAGGTATTAAATATAATTAATGGTAACTTTGGACTTGTCAAGAGTTGACAGAAAAACCCAAGGCCCATTGGAGCTAGTGTGTTATTAGTCCCTTTTGGTCCCACTACAAGCCACACACTAAAGCCCAATTGGAAAGGCCCAATAGGCTAGCCCAATTAGATAATCAATTAGTTATAAAGGGAGAAACATATAGAATTTTTTATTAAAGAAATAATAAGAAAGAGACATCATTGTGAAATGGTATGTATGTGTGAGTGAAGCAACTCAATCATTCTCCCTTAGAAACTGATTGAGAGACCACACTTCTTGGGCGTAAAATGGAATTGGAGTGGAGATTAAAAGTGTTCCTAAGTTCTTTTGATCTTTTGTTTTGAATTTCACCACACCAAGGTACACTTTCTTGTTCTTAAATTCTGAAATTTACATAGTGCATGTTATTAATCATGAATGAAATAGATTCTTGTTTGTTGCTTCCACTGTGTGTTTTGTATGAGATACAAAACCAGTTTTTCCAACACCTATCGGCACCCTAAAGTGCCAATCAGCACTCCAAGAGTGTCGATTAGCACCCAGCTCAACCATGGCCCAATTACCCTGTTTTGTTTTTTTTGGGCACTTTACGGGTTCGTTTTGACTCCATTTTTCACTCAAAAAAATTGATTGTACAGTAAAGTTCTCAAAAATTTTCATGGTTGTCAAACTGGGGCATTTAGACAAGCCTTGTCCATTTGTTTTAAAAAAAAAATCACTTTCATTTCTTGTTTCAAAAAAAAAAAAAGGGAAGAGAAAATTAATTAAGTCAAGATTTTCGAAAGTCATGCCTTTATCTCTTAAACTAGGGGCTTTTGGCTATGCCTTATCCCCTTTCTCTGGAACAAGTAAAAATCACTCACCCCTTTTCAAAACAAAACAAAACAAAAAAAAACAAAAAAAAAAAGAGAAAAATTATATTCAAAAATAAAAGGTCATTATGCATAAAGTTTTCAAACTAGAGGCATTCGGCCCTACCTCATTCAGGTGAGTACAAATCACATCAAAGGTGGTCAGAAATGTTTAAATTGTTTACTACAAAACTTTAATCAAGTGAATTCTAAACTTGTCTCATCTAAGTTTCAACAAGATTAAAAGTAATCCAAAGATAAAGAGCTAAGATCATAAATTAATACAAATTGTCTAAGGAATACTTTTTCTCATCTTTACTAGAAAATTAAAATACAGGTTAAGCATCATTTGGACTTCGGGTCCGCCTGCGAGAAGATCTCCTAGACCCACCCCTAGAGGAGCCACCCTCAGTGTCTCCTTCCTGACTTGCATAAAACCGAGATTCTTGTTGCCAGTTCTGAAGTTCAAGATTTTTGATTCCCTCCTCCAAGGATCTTGTGTTGGCATCAGCCATTGCCATTCGGTTGTTCTGAAAAATCAATAAAGACAAGTGTTAAATCCATTATCATGGAAGTTCAAGTAGAAGCATTAAGGAAGGATCATCTTTTACCGAATTCATTTCATTGAGCGCATATTGAGAAGATTGAGTGCGTGCCACAAGCTACAAACCTCCAATCATTTGCATGCTTTCTTCCACAAGATCAAGGCCAACCTGAAGCATAAATCCACAAGTTCATAATTAACTTAGTGAGCAAACATAAGGACAGAAGACTAAAGGATTCAAGAATATACTCGGTCATTTTAGGGGACATTGGGGGTATACTCTGGCCTGTCTAGATTCATAAAGTTGTATGACCCATCAGGGTTCATTACTTTGTATTGCCATGCGAAAAAATGAGAATATGACTTTATGAAAGAACTAGAAGAGCTGTCAGCATGGCTAGGAGGACTCTCCTCCTCTTCAGAGGATGAAGCCTAAAAGTGCAACATGTAGATATTCTCACAAAAAGTTAGAAAAAAGAAGATAAAAGATGAGGATGCAAGACATTGTGCAAATTGAATGTAGAAAGAAAGAAAGCTACCAAGGTTACAGGAATGCCAGCTAAATAACCATGCAATTTAGTCTAGACAAATTCGAGATAGTCTCCTGGTGTCTCTGAAACAACATGGCCGACTCAAGCCCAAGCAATTTCTTCATTAGCTAAGAGGTTTGCCAACTGGATAGAGGGATAAGGATCAACAAGAATAGTCTCAAGAGGGTACACATGTCAAACTTGAGCCAACACCCAGTCACCAAGATATGAATATCTTCCATGGCCACACTCAAATAGTACTTGACGACCATTCGGCTCTTGAGCCCATTCACACTCAACATGCTCCTCACATCCAAGCCAAGGATTCAAAGACATCTTAAAATCACAAAGAACATAGAATGAAAGGAAGCCAACCCACACAGTACCCAAAAAAAACACACACACACACACACACACATACGCACACACAAAAACCCTTAACCAAACACAAAACCCCTAAAAAAAACTCACATCAACGGCAGTTAAGTTATCAATCACCATATTCCAAGCCTGCAAAGAACACTTAGGAGTGTTGACAAACAATACCTAGGTAGCCAACGAAGAAACCTTGGATACATGTCACCAACATCTTTTAAAACTTGAGGACCAACCCAAAAATATTCATACATCCAAACCTAAAAAAATTCAACACATATCATCAACAGCATGATAACACAAATAACCTTCCTAAACACATATAACCAAGAATTCAAAACATCACCTACCAAACAAATGGTGCACCTCCTAAGCTTGAGAGGCTACGTCGAGAAAGATGAGTCATGCAGTGCAAAAGGGTTGCATAAGCCATGCCACCCCAATCATAATTTTTGATTTGGCCAATATCCCTCAGACTCCACAAATAGCGCAAGTTCATAGTACTACCTAAGTCTGGACATAAGAGAGTGCCAATGAAGAGAAGCATGAACATGTGAGTGCTAGTTGCTACAATCTTACAACTGTCAATATTTGAGTACAGCCACATCAAGGGTACATTTTTACTCCTGACTTTTGGAGGCATCACACCCAAAAGACCTCTAATTTCTACTGAGGTGATGGAATCATTAACTTTAATTCTTTCACCACCCAAGTTTAAGCTAATAATGGCTAAGAAGTCATAGGGTGTCAACATCACCTCACCAATACCTGGAAAATGAAAGTGTAAGTAGTGTCCTAGAAACACTCTAACAAAGCAAGGAGTAATTGGAGGTCCTAATACTTATTGGTATCATGATCCAATAGAGCTCGGAAAAAGGTTTGGAAGCCGGCTTCATTAATGATATTCTTAATGTCTGGGGACAATAATTCCCACTTGCAGTTCAACATCTGGAGAATACCTCGACACTTGGGGTTCTGCAAACCAAAGTTTAGCCAATTAGAAATGTGTTCACAAAACGCCATGTCCCAAAATACTCATTCCAAAATCCCAACAAATAAAACAATGGCCCTAAAAATTTTAGTCAAACCCCAAAGGCCATTCCATAAATTCAAATCCAATGACATCCCAACAATAGCCCCTATCAACCCAAAAATCTTTCATCTTCATAAGATCATTCAACAATGGCTCAAGCATATGCACAAAAAAAACCCATGCCAAAAAATCCCAGGTCTAACAAAAAAAAAAAAATTCATGCCCAACAAAAAAATCCCATGCCAAAAAAATTTTCATGTCCAACAAAAAATTCCATGCCCAACACAAAAATTCCATTTGGCTCTCATTGCTAATGTGTCTCTTTGCATGCTTTCTTTCTACTTGTCTCTTTGCTTTTTTGGTAGCTTATTTCCTTTTTCATTGCATGTACACGCTTGGAGTGAGGGTGCGACTTCCTAGGCACGAGCAAAAAGGGTCAGGATGCAAGTAAGAAGACATAGGCCCAAAAAGGGTAATGTTTAGCAGATTAGGAGGTTTAGCCTCCCCTTGTGGTTATCTCTCTCTCTCTCTCTCTCTCTCTCTCTCTCTCTCTCTTAGCCTCTTCTTTAGAGCCTTGTTTTAGGGTTCTCATCCATGTACCCAACTTTAGGCCGCATTCCTAGGGTATGGCATATGTTTGTTTTACGTTTCTTGTACTTGTTTGGCCATACCCTTTGGATGTAGGCATGTATCATTTATCTTTCCTGCACTTTGCTTGGGCCACCCTTGGAACATTGGCAATGTCTACTTTACTTTCCTGCTGTGTGATAGCATTGTACATGATTTATGTATATCTATACATGTTTCTATGTTGATGATCGTACACTTTGTATGACAAACTCTCGTGGCTAAGAAAGTGACCCTGTCTAGTCATGAGTGGTCTTGACCTTGTAGTGTGAGTATGTGCTTAAGGCAATTGTTGTAGGTGCATATTCATGCTCAAGGCAATTGTTGTGTGATTGAATCGATCCATTTCACCTAAGTGACACTATGCGACACACATCAAAATGCTTGATGCTTTGAGGGGCTCCAGCTCGTCTTAGCATGAGCACGTTGGCACGCACTGTATACACAGGCATGAAACCTTGCCAGTGCGCCAAAGCACACCAAACTTTGCAGGATTTTCACTGTGAAGATGGGGCACCCCCGTTGCCATATTCTCACAGTGAAAACATGGTGAGAATAGTGTTTTGTGCACCATGACGCACCTGAGGCAAAGCGCTACTGGATTTCCGCCACAAAAATAGGGCGGAATGCTAATGGATTTTCATTGTAGAATTTTGGCAACAATTCCAAACACACTAGGGAAGCATCTATCAAGACCACACCTTTTCCAAAACCAAACCTCAAAGCCCAATTTAATTGCCAATGTCCCTAAATGAAGATTTTACTAAAACAAAGAACTGTCTACGGACAGGCGTTGTGGGGTGTCTAACTCCTTCCCCACATGTAACTAGGCTTCCGAACTCAAGAATCAAGATTTTTTATCCATCCATACTAGATTAGGAAAAACAGCTTTTTTCATAGCCTAGGATCGGTAATAAAATCAAATAGAGTTATGTGACCAATCACACCTTAGAAAAAACCCAATGATTAGTGGCGACTTTACTTACCTTTGGTAACTTCATTAAAATTGACTCATTTCTAGTCATACACTAGAGGTCTACCCTTTTTCACAGTAGCCAAGCTCCCAGGCCCGTACACCACAAGCCCACACACACCTCCTAAGAGAAGGCACACACACAAGCATTGCCGTGATGGGCGGTCGACCGCCACGAGGCATCGACAGTTTACTTATGGAATTGCTCATTCGAAGGCTCGTGATAGAGACATAGAAGGTTGTTTTTGTGTTTTTTATAGATCAAGGAAGGATGAGTGGGAGATGAAGAGAAATATCCATTGTATCTCAACTTAGATAATAAATTTAATTATGAGTAAAAAACTTTTAAAATCACAAAAATAAAAAAGAAAAAAGAAAGAAATTTAGTAGAGAAATAAGTGAAATTCAAAAAGGCATAAATTGGTTTAGAGTAAAAAATGAAGTCATAAATTTTGTTCAAAATGATTATATTCATCAATCAGTTTTCAATCCCACTTTTATTTTATATATATATATATATACCCATTTTTATTATGATTCTCTATTCACACATGATACATATACAATTTAATCAATTCATTGTAGTATGATTGGAGAAATTGTAAAAAAAAAAATTAATTAATTTCATAAAAATTATACGTAAAAATTTAATTTAATTGTATATGTATCATGTGTGAATAGAGAATCATAATAAAAAAAAAAGGGGTATATATATATATATATATATATATATATATATATATAGAGAGAGAGAGAGAGAGAGAGAGAGAGAGGGAGAGAGAGAGAGAGATGATTTAGAAGAAAACGAATGGAATTTTTTTTTTAAGAAAAGAAATTGAAATGATTTAGTAGTAAATGAATATTCATTTTGAAGTTTTAATTAAAAATAGATTACACGTCATGATAATATATGTGAAAAAAATGAACATGTGTTATCGTTTTGTGCATTCTACAATTTGGGATCCAACTTTTATAATATATTATAGATAAATAGATAGGTGAACTATTTTGTCACAATATCAAAGGATTAAGGACTAAATTGATTTATTTGAAATGTTAGGTACCATTTTTTAAAAATATGGGACTAAAATTAGGAACGAAAATAGAAATTAAACATTTTTTTAATATAATGTTAAAGAATTGCATGTATGATAGACAGGATACTAATAAAAAACATTAAAAAAAACTAATGCGACTTGCCTAACTCTAATGGCAAATAAACAAAGTGAAAAACTAATATATTTACTGGTGCGTTTGGCTCTAAATTAAAAGGTCAGCTTATTTTACTATTCAGCTTATTTTTTGTACTATTCATGGGCTTCACTGTACTTTTTGGTACTATTCATAGGTCTCACTATACTATTTCAGCTAACTTTTACTTTTATCTACAGTTCTTGTATGTCTTGCATAATGGGCTTCACTGAACTAGTCTGTACACAAGACAGAAACTCCAAAAATAAACGCAATATGGCTCTATAATCGTTAGCTCATGGCAGAATCAGCATATAGATATTAATAAGTATCTTATAAATATATTCTATAGCACATAGGCATAAGGAAAATACTCCGCTACAGAACAGGACTCAGTTAAAAATATATCGGCCTCATTCCCATAGTCCTATTACTTGAGAACAGCACAAAACTATGGAATTTGGAACTTGAAACAATCTTGACCATGTCGGAGTGGGTATTAACAAGCCCAAAGAAGAGTGTTTTCTTCAAGAGAGAGGGAGTACTTTAGTGGTGCATGCCTAGTAACTCTAGTAAGGATATCCTCCTACTATTCTCCCTAGTATACTCACTACTACACTAATTCTTTTGCTACTCTTGTTGTTGTGTTGATGATCTTTTGTGGGTGAGTTCTATCCCTATTTATACACAAATGTTTTGGACTTCCCCCTCCCCCCCCACCCCCCTTTTTCCTTAGCTCTGTCTAAGCTTTGGTGGTATTTTAATTCATAGCCGCCCCTTTTTCTCACTGACTTTAGTTTCTTTCCATATACAGTAAATACTCTAATTTCAACACGAACTCTCAAATCACAGAAGCCATTATTTTCTGATGAGGATTCCTATGAGGTTAATTGATGGAAATTGATTATCCTATTTAACCAAGATTCAATCCTAAGATTTCCTAAGCATGCACCTTATGGCCCAGTGTTGCTCATCCTTTCAGTCAAAACACTTCCCAACAAAGTCTTTTTCTAAAGGAACCATGGTAAAATACCAAAAATCAAAGACTCCCTCCCCTCCACCAAGCCACAAATCTTGAGCTTCAATCAATAGTAGGTCCTCCTCTCCCTCTGAGTTTAGGATATGGCAGAGCAAGACCCAACCTCTTCTCCACACTCCCTGATATCCAAAATTTAGGGCCCAATCTTGTGAATCTTTAGCTTGAAGTATGTTTTGGTGAAAAAGACAGGCAGAAAACTGTAAGTATGCGCATGCATACTTGTATGGAAAACTTTTCAACATAAAATCATATAAAGTGAATCTGACATCAGTTAGGAGCTGCCCTACACCTCTCTATGATCACTATAAAAGGCCCCAAAGGCTTTATTACCTAAACACACCAAATTCATGAGAAAATATTGAATCAAAGAGGGAGTTTTTATTCTAAAACATCCTCGATTAAGTTAAAGTTTTGCTTGATTGGGACCTACTTTGGTCTTGACTTTTGAGTTTTAAGCTTACTAATCTTCTTGGTTTTGTTCTTAATTTGATTGACTAAGGGAAACAGTCAAATCAAAATTCTAAGGAGATTCAATGTTTGATGTAAGGGTTTAAAACTTTTTCTCTTCATTCTTGTTTTTTTTTTTTTCTTTTTGTGTTTTATGTTGGAAAAGTACATGTTTGTATCGCATACAAAACATACGCAACGGAAAATTAACAGATCTACTTCATTCGCAATTGATAACATGCACTATGTAAGTTTCATAATTTAAGAACAAGAGAGTGTACCTTGGTGTGGTGAATTTTAAAAACAAAGATCAGAAGCACTTGGGAACGCTTTTAATCTTCACTCCAATTCCACTAACGCCCAAGAAGTATGGTCTCTCCATCAGTTTTCCAAGGGAGAGTTAGAGAGAGTGACTCACACTCACACATACACCATTTCACAAGAGTGTTGTTACTTCATAAAAATTCTGTATGTTTTTCCCTTTGTATCTAACTGATTATCTAATTGAGTTGGCTTTTTGGGGACCAAATTTTTTAAATAACTATAAAAACCAAACTATATTATTAGTTAGCCAAGGTTTGAAACAAATTTGGTATATAACAAATCGAGTCCTTTGGACTCGATTTTGGAATGCTAAATCGAGTACACCGAACTCGATTTCAACCTCATTCGTAGCTGATGTGGATACCTGGTCCACGTCAGCATAGAAATCGAGTCCTGTGGACTCGAGTTCTGTGAAGTAGAAAACAAGTCCTACGGACTCGATTTCGTACCACCTAAACCGAGAAATCAAAACGCTGAGGAAGAAAACGCTGAAGAACCAGAGGTTTTCACCCAGGCAAAAACCCAAAGATCAAAACGCCGAAAAAGAAATCCAAAGATCAAAACCCAGAGATCAAAACACCGAAGCAAAACCTAGAGATCAAAACGCCAAAACAAAATGCAGAGATCAACAACCAGAGATAAACAACGAAGAAGAAAGAAGCAACGATGCAAATCGGATCGGGCGCCGAATCAATCGATGGAAATCGGATCGAGCGTGTGGTTTCTCGCCGCCGCCACTCCAGTGGAGGAGAAGAACATGTACCCAGCAACCCAGGTGCCGATTCTGACCAAACCCAAGTGGCGAAAACTTCAGGCGATGGAAATCGGATCGTGGTTTCTCGCCGCCGCTCCAGAATGCGTTGATTTGTTTTGGGTTTTGTATTTGGTTTTGTTCATGGGTTTTGGGTTTGGGATTTTTAGAAATGGGTTTGGATTTTGAGAAATGGGTTTGGGATTATGAGAAAAATGGGTTTGGGATTTTTGGAGGCTTGGCAAAAGGGAAGAAGATGTGAACAAGACCTGAAATGGAGAAAGAAGGGAAGAAGAGAACGGGACCTGGAATGGAGAAAAAAAAAAGAAAAAAAAACGAAGGGAGAAGATGATGAACAAAATGAAATCGAGTCCTGAGGACTCGAGTTCTATGTCTATGTGGACCACCTTTCCACATCAGCTACGAACGATGTTGAAATCGACTTCAAAGCAGTCGATTTAGCATTCAAAAATTGAGTCCAAAGGACTCGATTTGTTATATACCAAATTAGTTTTAAACCTTGGCTAACTAATAATATAGTTTGGTTTTTATAGTTATTTAAAAAAAAATTTCTCCCTTTTGAGCCTTTCCAATTGGGCTTAAGTGTGTGGCTTGGAATGGGACCAAAAGGGACTAATAAGACACTAGCTCCAATGGGCCTTGGGCTTTTCTGTCAACTCTTGACAAGTCCAAAATTACCATTAACTATATTTAATATCACTATATAAATATAGTTGCACTCTAGGCCTTATTTGTAAATTATATATCAAGACTTTATTGTACATGCAACCCTTTCATAAAATATTCGTAATAATATAAAGTCATGAATATAGACTGCCACTTTGTAGATTACTACATCTTAATTCCTTAAGCACCCGGTTTAATCCTTTAAGTTATTCATCATATATTTATGAAATTCAATCTCATAAATATATACTTTAGTAACTCCTTACTAAAGTGGTTAGGCCTAACACTTTGAATAACAAAACCCATTAAACTTATCTCAAGGGAATATTTTGTATCTCCGTTAAGAGACTTTGAATTCCGTCTTGAGAATATATGTTCCATCAACACTAAATGTGATTGTCCAATATACTGAGATTTTGATCGTGACTTTAGACCTCACTCCTGATATATCAAAGCAATCTACACCTCATGATCAGGTCCATTATCCTTTCAGGATTAAAAGTTCATGTAAATAGAAGTTGTGAGTTTATTATTCATTTGACAATCGTTAAGAGAATAATAAATCTCACAGTGATCCAGTTCAATATGTCTTAACTCTTAAAACATATCAACATACCAACTAGAAATCTCCATTTCCATGATCAAGACAAATCATCTTAGTTGATATCTTATAGTCTTCGCAGATGAAATGTCCAATTTCATCACTGACTACGAACTAAAATTTTGAGTTTACAAAGAACTTGTGATTTATATCTTCTATAACTAAATCACATACTATGCATCTCATGGACTATATGATAATGTCACAATATTCATGTTACCATTATTTTTAAATAATAATAAAACAACTTTATTAATCACAGCATAATGTCATACATAGCATCATACAATAGAATTTAAGGGCACACATCCTAACATTTTATTGCTTTAAAACATCTGTTGTTAGTTTAAGTTACATAGTCTTCATATTATAAGCATGATAGGTTATTAGATTTTCTGCTTTGATCATCTATTCTTTGTTGTTTCTAGGTCTGCATTTCTGGGTGTGCATGCGTGCGCATGCTTGCACACGCATACTCGTAGCATGCGTACACATGCACATGGGATGCACATGCATACCCTGTGTATGTGCATGCATACTCGTACCCAGAAACCTAGATTTAGGGTTTTTAATGTTTCATCTATTTTATTAGTTTTAATAACTTGTTTAGCTCCTATTTGACTTAGCTTTACATGCTTAGACCATACGATCAGTACGATAACATGCTTTGCTTGCTTTTTATTGTTTTATTAAAATTTGGTTTATATGTCTTGGATGAAAAATATGGACATGCACATGTACAAGAACATGCATCAATGCATAGATGTTGTGATACAGTAATGTAAGTAAGGTAAGTCATGCATAATCACGTGGACATGCATTGATATGATTGCCTAACATGATTATGAGTTGGTGGTATAAAATGATGAGCATGCTTGTTTAGCTGCTATGATGCCATGATCGTTTACTTGTCTCATGCTATGTTACTACTTTGGCATGCTTACTACCCTTGGATAAATGAATGAAAATGCCATGATAGATGAAAGCTAGATTCTTGGGATGATATGCAATGTTGCATGTTTAGATGCTTGTTAGTGTGTATGAGTTTAGAATAACCTATTAGAAGATCCTTTGATGGGATTAGGATTTGCAACACAATGAGGCAAACCTACGGGTCGAGTGGGGTTAGGTGCCTAAAACCTTCCCATCCCCATACCTAAACTCTGGACACGTGCTCTGGTAAAGATCAGTCATTCCAAAAGCACGCTACATATATGGTTCCTAGATCTAATCTAGGTGGCGACTCTATTTTCACCTTCTACCCGGTCCACCCTAGGCCAAGACATACTTCCCACGAGGAAATCACTCATTCACGGGCCTTATAAGATATTGCTTCTCTCTTTTGCAATGGACCCTTTCACTTGGTAACTATACTATTACTGATTGCCTCATCCTAAGGGATTTTACAGCAGGTCCTTTTTCTCCTACTCTTCTTGGACTTCCTCGACGATTTCATTCTTTGGTTCAATAACGCTAAAAAATAGGCATCAATAAAGATGATGTTGTAACTTTCAAATTTAGTAGGAAAAAAAAAAACCAAACTCATATCAAATTGAAAGATATGTTTGAGAGAGAGAGAGAGAGAGAGAGAGAGAGAGAGAGAGAGGCAAAATGGTATATTTTAGTCACCATTCCGCTCTCTTTTCTCCATTTCTTTCTCCACCTTTTCATCTAAGCATATTGGATCTTGTTAGAACATAAATACTACATATTCTAACTAAAAGTTTAGGCTAACATGCAAATTATTCCCTCTAAATTTAATTAAAATCCGTTTCAGGTCTTTAATTTTACTTTTATTTAATTGAGTCATTTAAGTTTTAAATTTATTAAATACAAGCATTTCGTCAAGTTCCGTTAAAAATTGCCGTCAAGTATGCTATTAACTAATGAAAAAAACTCATAAAAAAACTAATGAAAAAGAGTTTTTGAAAAAAAAAATTGACATAAAAAATCTATAAAATATTTTTATTAATTATTTGAAATATATTTTTAATGGTAATTTTTTTACAAAATTTGAATGAATAACTAAATTAAATAATCTAGTTGCTAACCCGAGCGATGCACGGGATTCTTTAAAAAGAATATAAAAAATAAAAAACAATATTGCAATTATCATTTGCTGGACTAAATCAAAATGTCTCAAGACTCACTAATCAAATAATACAATTAAATGGAGAAGACCCAAACATAACATAAAATCTTCACTAATTCAAATATTAAACATTGTCAAACCTAGTACACAATATGCTTGTGCCCAATAAAAGAAATCTTGTATATTAGCTCCATAAAAATACATACATGCCGAAAAGATTAAACAAATAAACGAATTGCAATAATGATCACAATCTTATTTTCATAATTAATAAATAGAATATAGTTACTAATGTCAAATTCTTTTGCTATGACTCAAAAAGAGTAGAGAAAGAACATAATACAACAAATCGGCATTATATAGAAGAGTACATATATTTATTTAACATAAAACATTGAGTTCTATAAATAGTTATTTAGAATAGAGAAAGCAAAAATTTGACCTCACACCACGTGGAGAGAGAAAGTGAGTAAGGAAGCTTTTACCAATTTGAATCAAAAGAGGACGTCCATGGCATCTTGATTTTACTCCTTCAATCCCAATTCTGCAAAGCTTACAAAAACCCAATAGGAAATCGATTGTCAATTGAACCGAAGGTGAAACAAAGAGAAAACAAATCTCTCCATCTAATTTTAATCGCTTACCATCATTAGGAGCGGAGACAAAGGAGAAGGTGCACTAAAGGCGAAGCATAGAGATTGGGGAGAGAAACGGATAAGAAGCTGTGGTTTTCCTTCTTCTTTTTTTCTTTTTTGATAGGAAGGGGCTATGGTTTTTGATTTGGGGGTTTCCTACGTATTAGTGTTATCATGGGAAATTTTAGCATAACTCCAAAATAAGTTTTAATAAACCATCTCTGTTAACTGATTTTTTTTTAACCAAAAAAGGCCAAGAATTGTTGAAATAAACAGAGTATTTACAGGAAGATTTATAAACAGTAAACAGATGCAGGACATGACTAATCTAATCCTGAACAAAAATTAAAGCATGATGGCATTAAAGTTAGATAAGTTTGACCTGTATAAAGAAAACAGGAATCTTCACATTCCCAACCACATCTCTTGTGCTAAGATAACGTAGATATTGCTTTTTCAAAATCATGAACAGACTTTGCCAATAAAGCCTTCTCGACATTAAACCTTTTTGCTTTGCCTTGAAATAGTTCTTAGAAGTTAAGTAGACATTAAACATAAGTTATTCCCAATTAAAAAATTAAGCATAAGTTATTACACTTAAATGGTGGCCAACACAATTCAAAGCATACCACATCAATGATTATGTTTGTTCAACATTAAAACGATGCTAGAATTGAGCGGCATAAAGCATTTGAACCAAAATAGACAGACGATCTTAGAATATCTATCAGTCCACCAGTGAACTTCTGACCAATGGCCATGTGATAAGGAAAGGACCTTGTAGCCTCCTCTAAGTCAAATGGATTGTCTATGCACATGGCAGCTGTAAGCAATGTATTCTCTCCAGCTTCTGCCCAGTACTTTGTCAACATGTTTGCACCATATTCCCAACCAATAGCCATCAATGTAATCCATGGCCTTGCCTTATTGATGAACTGTATAGCTGTGTAGATATCATCGTTGTTAGCAGCTGTAAATAACCTGCAGAAAATAGAACAGTAAAGAAGCTCCTACTATTAGCACATTCAAAGAAACCTATATTAGACGATTCTCCTATCCATGAACCTGAGCATGAGAGTGATTAAAATTTACCATGAAAACAACTACTTTGAAGTAAAAGCAGCAAGGTTTCCTCCCATGCCCACACCACTGAATTTTAAAAATATATATTAAAAAATGCTCAATCCTAATTCACCCCACACATCCGGAATGCAATCCCTCATTACTAGATGTGGTGAAATGAAAAAATACGTAAAGTATATGCAATGGTAAGAACATGGAAACACATACTTACAAAGATGCCCTTAAATCAATGTCATAGTAGTGAAGCTAAAATTTTCTTAATAGTGACTTATGAACAATTATGAAGCATATATAAATCATTAAACAAACTTTTTTAAAAATCAATTACATAGATAACAAATACTCACAAAGCCTTGGTATTTCCTCAAAATTATCAAAGGAAATAGAAACTCAACCACAAAGCCTTGGCTATTGTTAAGGTACAAAAAGTCACGACATCAACGCCCAAAGTAGCACAGTGAATGCACCCTATGGAAAATAACAATAAAAGAGTCAAAGCTCCCCACAATAGGAAAGGGAGTAAGCCCAAGTCCATTAAATAGGATTTTAAGCCCAAGTCCATTAAAAAAGGATTTTAAGTCCAAGATACAAGGAAGGATAAGGCTTAAGGCCTATCGAACGAAAGGGAGAAAGAAAGGGGGCCCAGCTTATCAAGATCAGAAAACCAAAAGAGCCCAACAGTAAGTATTGAGCCGAGATACCCAGAGGCCGTCAGGGGCTTGGGGTCCTCAGGATGTGCAGAACAGCTGAGCATAAGATTAAGATAGTTCAAGAGGAGTACCAAGAAACATGGGAAACGAAGAGCAAAAGCATCCTTCCCAATCACATGATGATGCAGAAGGGAACCAGAAGGATTGGAAAATAACAACTCATGAACAAGGAAGCTGGTACCTCGGGGAAACCAGAAAGAAGAACTATGAAGGGAAGTAGCTAGGGGGACTTTCAACCTAGCAGGGATAGAATCGGCCCACTTAGGAAAAATGACAAAAAGGAAGGACGGCCAAAAAGCTGAGTCTGGAAAAAGGAAAATAGAGAAGCCTTGGAGGAAGAGAAATTGAAGGTCAACTCCCTAAAAGTCATCTTAGAATGGAAGGTTAGCAAGGGACTTTTGGAGAAAAGGCATCAAAAGAAGAAAATTGTGAGAAATAAGGAATGGGCCAGCCACCAAAGTTGCTGGCACGCTACAGGCTCTGTTACCCAGGGAGCAAAGAGAGGGAACCAGTGGTACCCCGGAGCCCTAAGGTGACGCTATAAAAGGAAGAAGCAGCAACAGTGAAAGACATTCAGCAATAGAGAATCAGAATAGAATCATTGAGAAAATTCTGTTAAAACACTCAAAGAAAGTAGTAAGGAGAAAAGAAATATTGCCCAGTGTACCAAGGCAACCACTTTAGAACATACTCGGATTCATAGGGGTTCAAACTTTGCAAGTCTTAGAGGCTGAGAGGGTCATCTAAGTCTGTAATTTTTTAGTTCATTTGGATCTTGTAACATGTCTTAGTGAACGCTTTGTGGTTCCTCAATTAAAAGCAACGAAATATTCCTCATTGATTTAAGGATCCTTAACTTTCTATTTTCTTCTTTAAGTACTGCTCCTTTACTGTTTTGCTTGTTGTTCAATATATATACATATACAACCCTACTTGTTAGAATATATATATATATATATATATATATATATATATATATATATATGTTTATTGTAGGATCCCCGCTCTGTGCACCACTTGGTTCGTAAAACAGCCCTTTTAGCTGCGGTGAACCAAGCCAAGTTCCTTAACACAACAGCAAGGCACAGGGTCCTCACTTCTATCGCGAGTCTGGACACTTTGTCGATAAAGGACCTTCACATTTTGGCGACTCCACTGGGGACTGGGCAAAAAATAGGGAAGAAGCAGTCCCTTCGCAAAGCATGGCTCCAAGAGCAAGGAACAGCAAAGGTACCAATGTGCCACCTGCGGCATCGGAACCCGTGGGAGAAAACAAAGTAGCCTCCAGACAAAGGTACAAGATACCCCTAGTAGAACAAGAGGTCATATCAGGATAGAGGCACACAGAACAGGAACTAGACCCTGTGGTTCGAATGGCAGAAATGCTGAAATATTTGTAGTAAGAGATTCGCCTCCTCAAAGAAGGCAAGACTCAGGAAATCAGGGATAACGTCCCCCATGTGTTCAACCAGGATAGAGCTCAACCAGAGGTAGGGTCAATAGTAGGAAGGGGAGGCAACCCCCAATATCTAACACTAGCGGATGTCAATGCCCTTTTGGAGCAGGAAAGGGAAAAACTCTCGAGGATCCCTAAGCAATTTTCTCAAGATCCCCCATTCCTGCCAGGACTCCTTGGCAAACTGTATCCTAAAGGATATGAACCCCTAAAGTTCCATCCTTTTGATGGAAGAAATGGGAGTGCTGTGAAACATGTGAGTAGGTTTATTCACACTATGGGCCCTTACGCAGGAGACAGAGAACTGTGCCTAAGAGAGTTTTCTAAGTCCCTAATGGATAGAGCATATACGTGGTACACCACCCTTGAAGCCTGGGTCCATTAAGACCTGGGACGAAATGATGGAGAGGTTTTGCGTAAAATACTACCCAAGCAAGGACAATGTCACTTTCCAAAGCTTTCAGATGGTAAGGCAAAGGCCTGAAGAGGATCCCATTCAGTTCATTAAGAGATTTGAAGATGTTTCTCTGGACTGTTATGGAGACCACGAAGAGAAGGAGCTCATGGAGACGTGCATATCCAACATGCTTTTTGATTACAAGCTCAACCTCGAAAATCTATGTATAACCCAGTTTACGAACCTACTGCAAAGAACTAGAAGGACAGCGCAAACTATGAGAACAAAAAGGGTACCAGTCCCCCAAGCCATGACAGCATCAGTTGGAGAAAAAAGGAAGAGGCCCAAAGGAAAAATGATTGAGGAACCACCTGTGGTCCCATGTACTGCAAAAGAATTGAATCATGTCTTGGAGAAATGGATTGGAGATGGAATTGTCAGGTCGTTTATTGTATCTAGGCCACCAACCGAGGAAGAAAGAAAAAACCCCTTGTTTTGTAGAATTCACAACTATGTCAAGCATTCTACCAAAGATTTTTGGACCCTCCATAGGCTTTTTCACAAGAAGCTTAGGGAGGGAACCCTAGAGCTGACTCAAAAGGAACCTGAGGTGCAAAGAAACCCTATGCCCAACCACAAGGGAAAGGGAGTGGTGGCTGTAGTAATTCACGGGAACCCGAAGAAAGCAGAAGGGTCTGAAGGATCCTCCCATCCAAGCACAGTCAGGACCCTTCAGAAAAACCCCAAGTTTAGATTGCTATTCAACCAGTTAGGATTTGGGCTGGAGGCTAGAAGAGTGGCTACCGAGTCCCTCATGAGTATAGCAACAGATTCAGGAATGGAATGTTTCACGGCAGAATCCCATGCTAGCCGAACCTACTTGGAGACAACCAACGCCATAACCTTCACTAATGAAGACATGGAGGTTAAGCATCCGGACCATCGTAGACCTCTTTATCTGATGGCCACCTTAAACAGAGTTCAAATCAGGAGAGCACGAGTGGATACAGGGGCATCGCTTAATCTCATAGCCCTGAGTACCCTAGAGGCCGTGGGCCTGACTAGCAGGAGAATCCTAGGGGCTCCTATGGAGATAACAGAATTCGGAGGATCAGCGGAATCAACTGAGGGATATGTGCAACTGGCCCTAAGGTAGGCCCAATAGTAGCCCTAACTAGATTTCATGTGATCAATTCAGAAGTTTCTTATCATGTGGTGCTGGGACGCCTATAGCTCCATAAGCACCGCTTCATCCCTTCCACGTACCATCAGTCCATTAAGGGGAGATTGAATGGGAGACCTATAAGGATCCCTGCCAACCACAACCCCTTCAGCCAAGGAGAAGTAAACTTTGTGGAAACAATGTTTTACGATGAGTTAGAACCAGATGATGAGAGCCCAACTCCGAGAACACCTATCCTGGAAGAAGAAGAGGGAGGAGGTACCCGCAACCTAAGAAACCTCCTGGAAAGAAAAAGACAAAAAAGGGAGCCTAGCTCCTCGGGATCCCGGGAATGCATGGTGGTACGAGAACCTGAAGGAAGGTTAATCTATCGTCTATGAAGGTGCATGGGGCCTGAATTCATCATGCAGGAGGGTCCTAAACCACCAAAACGTATGATGGTGCAAGAAGAAATCCTAGAGGACCCAGTCAGGGAAGCACCGATTCAACCCCAGGAAGAATTAAGGGAGATAAACTTGGAAGCTTAATTGGGACCCCGTAAGCCTATTTTTATTAGTAGCCAGTTGACAGTACATGAGGAAGAGCAGTTAGTGGCCTTACTCAAGAAATATGTGGATGTGTTCGCATGGACCTATGATGAGATGCCTGGTCTGGATCCAGGACTGATAGTCCATTCTCTAAATGTAGATCTAGGAGCCAAGCCAGTAGTTCAGCCAGCAAGGGTCTTTAACACTAATGTAGAGGCTCAGATAACCCAAGAAGTCAAGAAGTTACTAGCAGCAAGCTTTATCAAGCCCATCCAGCACCCTAGATGGCTCTCCAACATAGTACCTGTGAAGAAAAAGAATGGCCTAATCTGGTGCTGTGTGGACTTTCGTAATCTGAACAAGGCATGTCCAAAAGATGAGTTCCCCTTGCTTAATGTTGACCTCCTAGTAGATTCAACTGCAGGAAGCTCTGTGTTCTCATTTATGGATGGGTATAGTGGGTACAATCAAATCCATATGGCTACCAAGGATGCTGAGAAGACAGCATTCAAGACTCCAATTGGAAATTTTTATTATACTATAATGCCCTTTGGTCTCAAGAATGCAGGGGCTATGTACCAGTGAACCATGACAGCTATCTTCCATGACATGATGCACAAGGAAATGGAAGACTATGTGGATGATATTGTGGTGAAATCAAAAACTAGGACAAGGCACTTTCAGATACTCGAACAAGTTTTTGAAAGGTGCTCGAAGTACAAACTACGGATGAACCCCATGAAGTGTGCCTTTGGGGTATCTGTTGGAAAGTTGCTCGGGTTCTTGGTACATCGCAGGGGCATAAGTGTGGATCCGACCAAAGCCACAGCCATTGCAACAATGAAAAGGCCTACAACTGTAAGAGAGCTCAAAAGTTTCTTGGGGAGGGTTTCCTACATCAAAAGGTTTATACCGGGACTAGCTTCAGCCACAAATGGTTTATCCAAACTGATGAAAAAGGGGGCTGAATTCATTTGAAAAATTGAGCAACAATAATCCTTTCAAAGGATCCAACAAATCATGAACCATCTCCCTACCCTACAGGCACCAGTACGAGGGTAACCCCTGTTGCTATATTTGGCATCAAACTCCCAGGCTATAAGAGCCCTGCTAGCACAAGAAGACAATGAGGGGAATGAGCAACCCATCTATTACGTAAGTAGGGCACTCAAGGATATAAAAACCAGGTACCCTAGGATAGAAAGAGCATGCCTAGTGGTTATCTACACATCCTAGAGGGGTATCTGTTGGAAAGTTGCTCGGGTTCTTAGTACATCGTAGGGGCATAAGTGTGGATCCGACCAAAGCCACAGCCATTGAAACAATGAAAAGGCCTACAGCCGTAAGAAAGCTCAAAAGTTTCTTGGGGAGGTTTCCTACATCAAAAGGTTTATACCAGGACTAGCTTCAGCCACAAATGGTTTATCCAAACTGTTAAACAAGGGAGCTGAATTCATTTGAAAAATTGAGCAGCAAGAAGCCTTTCAAAGAATCCAACAAATCATGAACCATCTCCCTACCCTACAGGCACCAATACGAGGGTAACCCCTGTTGCTATATTTGGCATCAAACTCCCAGGCTATAGGAGCCCTGCTAGCACAAGAAGACAATGAGGGGAATGAACAACCCATCTATTACGTAAGTAGGGCACTCAAGGATACAGAAACCAGGTACCCTAGGATAGAAAAAGCATGCCTAGTGGTTATCTACACATCCCAGAGGCTAAAACGATACTTCTCAGCCCATCAAATCCTCCTGGTAACTAAGTCACATCCCATAAAGCGCTCCTTCATCAGCCCCTCTTGACAGGAAGGGCAGTGCAATGGCTGGTCTTGCTTTCTCAGTATGACATAGGCATCAGGACCCCCAAGGCTATCAAAAACCAAGCCATAGCAGATCTGCTAGCCCAGTTCCCCGGGAATAAGGAATGCACGTTAAGTGAGGAGATCCTAGGGGAGGTGGCAGTGGTAGAGCTCCCGAGAAAGAAGTGGACAATGAGATTTGATGGGTCAGCAACGGCGACCTCAAATGGACTGGGAATTGTATTAAGTTGTGAAGATGGGGACACCTTACCTTTATCTTTCAAGCTTGGGTTTTCCTATTCAAATAACGTCGCTAAATATGAAGTGTACTTAACTGGGCTGACCATAGCACTCAACATAGGAGTAAAGCACATGAGAGTTTTAGGAGACTCCAACCTTGTAGTTTCTCAGGTGAAAGGTGACTTTGCATTAAGAGAACAGGGTTTGGCAGCCTACAGAACTTGGGCGCAGAGGCTGGAGCAGGAATTTCAGACCTTTAGTGTAGAGTACGCCCAGAAGAGTGAGAATAGGTCACCGATACACTAGCCACCTTGGGATCCCAAATGCCAGTTAAAGAGAGAAACACCTTGATAAGGGTAAGTAGACAGGAACACTCCATCATAGAAATCCTCAGAAGGACGTTCTCTAAAGAACCGGAGCAACAAGATTGGAGAAATGAGGTTAAAGAAAAAATAAAAGGATCAAGACATGGAGGAAGTATCAAAGAGCTAAAAGATTACACTTTGATAGAAGGAGAGCTGTATAGGAGACTGCCCGGAGGGATCCTGTCCAGGTGTATCAATGAAAAGGAAGGAAAGTTGAGATTGGAAGAACTGCATAGCCAAGTCTGTGGGGTTGCGGATAGGATCAGTCTATACAGAAGAATGCAGGGCATGGGATACTACTAGCCAAACATGAACAAAGAAGCTGCAACTATACAGGGAGAATGTCAAGGATGTCAATTCTCAGTGGACAAGGAAGAAAGCTATGTCGTGTTTGTCATGAAATATTGGAGGACCCCATTCATAGAATACTTGACTTAAGGGATCCTACCAACTAAGAGAACATTGGCTTGCCAACTCAAGAAACTTGTAGTCAGATACTTCCTACAAAACGGGATCCTATTCAAAAGGGGATATAGTGGAGATCCCCTAAGATACTTGGGACCAAGGGAAGCCAGAGAGGTAGTTAGGAAAGTCCATTGCAGAGACTATGGAAGTCACCTAAGGAAAAGAAGACTCTACAGGCAGTTGTTGCTACTAATGTACTATTGGCCAACAATGAAAAAAGATTCTGAGAAGCTAGTTAAAATGTGTCATGCAACCCCGTGGCCTTTCCACACTTGTGGGCTTGATCTCATAGGCCCCATAAACCCTCCTGCCAATGGTTACATATGGATACTGACAGCCACCAAGTACTTTACAAAATGGGTAAAGGCTATTCCTCTGAAAAAAGCCAATGGAGCAACCATGGCAAACTTTATTCGACGACACGTCATTATGAGATTCGGGATCCCCAGGAAGCTGATTAGTGACAATGGAACCCCGTTCATAAACAAGGACATGAAGAACCTAACTGAGGCATATTGCATCAAGCATGGGAGATCCACACCATACTACCCACAAGGGAATGGCCAGGCTGAAGCTACTAACAAGGTGATGCTGAAGACCCTAAAAAAAATGAAGCACAAGTATGGGGGAAAATGGAGCGACCACTTGGCAAACGCACTCTGGGCATGCAGGAGCTCTGTGAAGACAGCCACAGGATTCTCACCATTCTCCTTAGTTTATGGGACAGAAGCTAGTGGATATAGTTGTCCCTACGCCAAGAGTGGTGCTTGAAGAAAACCAAGAGAACACTAAGCATGCAAATAATGAAAGAAGGATGGTAGATTTGGAAGGGTTGGAGGAAGAAAGGGAGAAGGCCAGAAGGAGAAGCCAAAGGTACCAGCAAAGGATGGCTAAGGCCTACGCCCAGACAGTACACCCAAGGGCCTTCATTGAGGGGCAGCTAGTACTGAGAGCAACAGAGCATGTGAGGAAGAATCTCCCAGTTACTTCCAAATTTTCCCCAAAATGGGAGAGGTCCTACATCATCAGAAAAGCCCATGATAGTGGGTACTACCACCTCACGAAATAAGATGGGATGGCTCTAGAGGACCCCATAAATGGGAAATGGATGAAGCAGTATTACGCATGAAAAAGGAGGGACCTCAGTACACTGAGACCCTTTTTTCCAAACTCTCCAACCTGCTAAGTGCTCGTCATTCTTTACTTTTGTTGTGATTTTTGTTCAAAGTACTTTTTCTTGTTTAGGAACCCATGGTAAGAGGACACTTGGTGATCTCTACTATGTCGACAACCCTTCTTCTTTTTGTATTTCCCTTAGTGTTGATGCAATGAAATTCCTTTTTATATATATTCCTTTAAGCTATAGCTAAGTTAGATATTATGTAAAACAAATATGAGCAGTTTTGGGAGGGGTACTTGGGCCAATGCAAAAAAAAAAAAAAAAAGCCTTGACATATGACCCAGGACTCACACCATAATTAGTTCAAAGTACATGACCTGGGAGGGATACCCAGCCCAGTACTTGAAGAAAATGAGTCTGCTTGGTTCATGACTTGGGACTAAAAAGGAGGAGAGTTAATGCTTAATGTACCCAGTTCAATACCTACGCAACAAAGTAACCACAAGGGTACCTAATCCAAGACCTACAGCAGAACTTGTAGGGACCATGGTCTAGGATTCAGTGCAAAAAAAAAAAATCACATACTACTAAAAATTAGAAGTAGCCTAAAAAAAATTCATGTCACAGAAGATGAAGAGAGAAAAGTTGGAAAAAAATTTCAATAGAGAAGATAAAACTTATACAACCCAAATTGTCCAAAAGAAAATATACATCTGAACTAGTAAAAAAAAAGGAAGAAGAGACTAAGGAATGAGGCCGACTAGCAGAGAGCTGTTTGGAGAAACAACAAGAACAGCTGAGGCAGAGAGGACCTATTGCTTTCTAACCTTCAAGTCTTGCAAAACCCTGTGAACATAGGCTGAAGCCTCCTCAGCAACAACAATGTCAGCATCCAAATTTTTGGAAGCCTGTCTTTGGAACAGCACGTAAGCCAATGAACGCAAATACTCCAACAAGAAGGACATATTGAATTTTGCTTCTATGAGATCTTACACCACTCCCCTCCATTCCAAAAGCCTCTCCTCAGATAAGGATTCAAGGGAAGAATCCCTCAAAGAAATTAGCACAGCACACAACAGCTCCATTAGGATATTCCCCAGAAATACACCTCCCTTAAAACCACTAATGAAGTCTCCATGGATCCTGAATAACCCCCCCCCCCAATTAATGGAAAACCTTCCACATGCACAAACAAGCATAAGAACCTACCAAAGGAAGGCCCAAAATGATGAAATTGGCTTGTAGGGAAGCTGTTGAACTCCAAGAGATCAAAGCGGACCAGGAAAGCAGGAAGCCTCAAGGTAGGATCTGAAACAGTTGCCTTTGGAGTCTTCCCCATTTTTGTATCTCCACTCACAGGAATTAAGGAACTCCCAACCCCCTAGGTGCTTCCGGGGATCCTTGCCTGAGATTCAGTAACTTGGACGCCAGGAGCAGATTCCACGGCAACCTCAGGAACCACGAGCACAAGACCCTTGACACTTGTATCAACACCTGCAAAGAAAGCTAGATTCAAGAAAATGGGAAAGAGTCAAGATAGAAAACGCAAGGTGGGAAAGTAAGAAAAAGCTAAGCCAAACCAGTATTAGCTCCCTACGGCAGAGCTTCCTCCTCTTGCCCCTCTGATTCCCTGGGAGATTCTGTAAAAGAACATACAACCCGTTGGAGAAAGGGTGAGGAAACCTTGGCAAAATGGCTAAAGGAAGGAAAAGACACTAAGGGCTTCTCCATGGAAGGAAGAAGCAGAAGAAAAGTATAAAAGGAGAAGAGGAAGAAAGGGAGAGAAGACGAGGCGCAGTAAAGGTGAATAACATACACCTTCAAAACCCTCTGATTCCAAAGAAGAAGCGGCCTCAGGGGCAGATAGAGCACTGGCTTGGCCTAAAAAAAAGGGAGAAAAGAAAGAAAAAAAAATGAGAACCCTCAAAAAATATATATGATAATGATAGGGTGAAGCATATTTATAGGAAGCAGATAAGGCTCACCTGCTAGTAGGGTTGGAGATGCACCCCCCAATGACTCTTTGCCTAACACAGGCCTTTACACAAGTTCAAGTAACGCAATTTTGGTAAGACTGAAAGTCTGCACAGGCTAGAGATCTTGAGGAATAGGAGGCTGGGGAGCTTCAAGGTCCTGAGCAACTAAGGGAACAGAGGACAAGGTAGCTTGGACATCTTGCATTGGCTGCCCAACCTCCTTGGTCACACTGCCATGAAGGGGCTCCTCTTCTATGCCTGAGAGAACAATAGAGGGAGTTGTAATCACTTCTTCTACCAAAATCCCACCAGTAATGGGAGGAGGTACCTCTACCTGCAAACATAAAAAAAAAAAAGGGACAAATGGTAGAACATCACAAGGTACACAAGTGCACAACACTGGAAGGGAGAGAAAGCACACAGAAAAATGCACGAATAGAGAAGGACCATACCACATCATCGCCAGAAGACTGATTCCTGCCTCTCTTGGGTTCTAACTTGCACTTGGACTGCAAGGAAGATGTAACCATCCATCAATTAAAAGAAAAGAGGGAAGAGACAGCAACAACAATGAACCACTGTAAAACAAAAAC
Organism: Castanea sativa; assembly: GCF_040712315.1. Classification (NCBI taxonomy): domain Eukaryota; kingdom Viridiplantae; phylum Streptophyta; class Magnoliopsida; order Fagales; family Fagaceae; genus Castanea; species Castanea sativa. The sequence continues at coordinate 1,669,088 of NC_134020.1, read as the reverse complement.
AAAAAGAAAAGCAAAAAAGAAGCCTTGCCCTTCTCTCTCTCTCTACGGATCCTCCAATGGTCTTTTCTCTACTACAGGTACGCCCAAAGGGTCCTAAGGGAGATTGGGGTCCAAAATCAAAGGACCCCGAAGAACCCTAGGCTGAGGAACTCATAGAAACCTGAGAGAGAGAAGACTCTACCTTGGTCTTCACTTGAGTCTTTGGAATTAAAGGGTGGCCAACTTCTTTTCCAACTAGAAGGGGGCTCACTCTCTCAGGTTCCTCCGAAATCACCAACTACTTCTGAGATCTTACAGTCTTCTTCCTCTTAGTCTCAGGAGCAGCCTCAGTACCCTCAGCACCTTCTTCGTGCTCAGGCCTTCCAACCTTTTCCTACCTAATCTCCTTTTCTTTACCTTTGCTTATGGGAGTAACCATGCCAATTGCTTCTACTGCCCCTCTCTTAATTGGCACACTAGAAGAGGCACCAACAATGAGATCACACCCTGACCAAGTTTTCGGGAAATCTTGTGCATAACATACCCAACCACCTTTGGAAGCATGCCACTCCGCGAATCTTGTCTTGCTGCTTATGGCAGCAGTTACAATGCTAGCAGTGGGGCGAGATAGGCGCCTGTTGGAGGTTGGAGCAAAGAAAATATCAGGACTGGGAACCCTCTCAATCTTGCCAGGACCAACATAATTAGAGAAGGACTTTTGAACCCTTTTCCAGTAACTAGCAAAGACTCTCCTCTGAGAATTGGGCATAACAAACTGAGGACTCCTCCGAGACCAATAGGTTAAGGCCTAGAGCCTTAGGAATGGGTCCAAAGAAGGGAGAGAAGGAACTATATCTTTAAATACTGACAAAACGTCTTGGTCAAAGCCGAATCACCAGAGTACCCGATGTGCTGAGTAGTGGGTGTACCTAGGACCACTTAAGGAGGGCACTGGAAGCCATGAGGGACTAATACAAGCCAAGTAGGCCAAGCTGCCTTCATCACCACAGCAAAGATCAAAGGTGTTCCCTGGGGAATTGACAAAATAAGCCAATACAGAATCACAGACGAACCCAAGGCTGAACTCCCAGGGAGACCGCCAACTTAAGTGTCCTACCTGATCAAATAGCTCAACCAGATTGAGGCTGCCACCTTTTAAGTTAGCCCAATGAAAAATAATGGGGTGACTGTCAGTAGAACTACCACACAAACCCTTAATTACATTAGAGGATCCCTGGAATTTATCCTTCACAAACTTCAAATTTATACTTTGCCAAAGTAACAAAAGAGCGGTCCCACATGAATACCTAGAGAATGGCACAGTGGAGGGACAAGGTGATGGCATAACAAGAATTACCTTCAACTTCATCTCCATGAAGCATATCCAGTTGAGACGTGACCCAAAAACATGGGGGCTAGAGGATACTGAGCACCCTGAGCCAGTCTAATTGTCAAGGGGAAGAAAATAGACTTAACCCCGTACTCGGGGAACTCACTAAACAAGAACTTACTTAGCCAGAGTGCCAGGAACCCAGCTCACATAACTACCTTGTCCTTCTCTCACAAAAGGTTCATGACCCACTTGCCCATTCTGGCCAGTTTCCCACTAGGAGAAGCAGTACGCCCCCCAAAATGGCTGAATAATTTGTCCTCCACTTCAAGATCCCTGTCGAAAAGGCTAATGTCGAAGAGATCCTCATCTCCAAACACCGGAAGGAGGAGATTATTGACCACATCCTCCAATGGTAATGGTAAGCTCGCCAACAGAAAAGAAGAATGTATGAAGAGAGGGGCACCAGCTACGTACCAAGTGCTTGAGGCCTTTGGCATCTTTAAAGCCTTCAAGGCTCCTGGAAATCGCCACCACTCTCAGGATCCCAGCACACTCCAAACAACGAACAAACTCCTTGTCAGAAAGTTCCTTGTCCACCCAAATGGGCCAACCTGTGATCTTCTTAAGAACGAAGTCGAAGAAAATAGGTACTGCCTCTCGGCATCCTCGCCTAATTTGGAGATCTAAAATCTCTCTTGGATTTGGAACTTGGGCGGAACTGGCAAAATGGGACTGACCGGAGAACACCCAAGTGTGAGGGGAAGGAGGGGCTTCACTGTGAGACACCGAAGGAAAAAATAGGCTAGAGTGTACTAGGGGTCCCGTAGAGGGAAAGCTGGGCACTTCGTGACCCCCTGTGACTCGCCTTGTGTAGACCCAGAAGAGGCCTTGCCCTCAAAGGGACTTGGAGTGCGTTCTTTCCTTTTTCGTGAGGAAGAAGAAGTCATAGAACGACAAGTGCACTAGGAAACAGGGATTGAAGAACAAAAAAAAAGAAGAGAGAATAGAGAGAAAAACAGAGGAATGAACTGACTGAGGAAAAGAAGATAAGTTTGGAATAAAGGATTCTGAGAAGTAAAAAAAGAAAGTATGAGGTGATGGCAATAATGGCACAAAGAGTAGTTAGAGAAGATGATGTATGGAAAGACGCGCCAGTTACCAAAAATTTAATTTCAAAAGAGAAAGTTATTGGCAGTTATTAATGGGAGTTACGGGGAATGAGAAAAGTGGGTGGAAGAAGTTTTTTATCCCCAAATTCAACTGCCATGTTCCATGTAAAGAGGGGGAGTTACAAAAGAAAGAAACGCAACACTCAAAGAAAAACAGGATACTCACCACGGGCGGGAAATACAGGACCCTAAAAGAAGAAGAAGAGGAACCCGGAAGATAATTAAAGTAGTGAGAGTGAGTTCCTATGGAAATTGAAGTTCTGGTCTACTCACGTGTGGGCAACAGGCATCTCACAAGCTTGGGGGGCTAAATGTTGTGGTACAAAAAGTCACGACATCAAAGCCCAAAGTAGCACAGTGAATGCACCCCATGGAAAATAACAATAAAAAGGTCAAAACTCCCCACAACAGGAAAGGGAGTAAGCCCAAGTCCATTAAATAGGATTTTAAGCCCAAGTCCATTAAAAAAAGGATTTTAAGCCCAAGATTCATGGATGGATAGGCCTTAAGGCCTATCGAACGAAAGGGAAAAAGAAAGAGGGCCCAACTTATCAAGATCAGAAAACCAAAAGAGCCCATCTATAAGTATTGAGTTGGGATAGCCAGAGGCCATCAGATGCTCAGGGTCCTCGGGATGTGCAAAATAGCTAAGCATGAGATTAAGACAGTTCAAGAGGAATACCAAGAAACACAGGAAACGAAGAGCAAAAGCATCCTTCCCAATCACCTGATGATGCAAAAGGGAACCAGAAGGATTGGAAAATAACAACTCATGAACAAGGAAGCTGGTACCTCGGGGAACCCAGGAAGAAGAACTATGAAGGGAAGTAGTTAGGGGGACTTTCAACTTGGCAGGGATAGAATCGACCCACTTAGGAAAAATGACAAAAAGGAAGGGCGGCCAAAAAGCTGAGTCTGGAAAAAGGAAAATAAAGAAGCCTTGGAGGAAGAGAAATTGAAGATCAGCTCCCCCGAAGACATCTTAGAATGGAAGGTCAACAAGGGACTTTTTGAGAAAATGCATCAAAAGAAGAAAACTGTGAGAAATAAGGAATGGGCGAACGACCAAAGCTGTTGGCACACTACGGGCTCTATTACCCAAGGGAGCAAAGAGAGGGAACCAGTGGTACCCCAGAGCCCTAAGGTGACGCTATAAAAGGAGGAAGCAACAACAGTGAAAGACATTCAGCAATAGTGAATTAGAATATAATCATTGAGAAAATTATGTTTAAACACTCAACAAAAGTAGTAAGGAGAAAAGAAATATTGCCCAGTGTATCAAGGCAGCCACTTTAGAACATACTCGGATTCATAGGGGTTCAAACTTTGCAAGTCTTAGAGGCTGAGAGGGCCATCTAAGTCAGTAATTTTTGAGTTCATTTGGACCTTGTAACATGTCTTAGTGAGCACTTTGTGGTTCCTCAATTAAAAGCAATGAAATATTCCTCATTGATTTAAGGATCCTTAACTTTCTGCTTTCTTCTTTAAGTACTATTCCTTTACTGTTTTGCTTGCTATTCAATATATATACATATACAACCCTTCTTGTTAGAATATATATATATATATATATATATATATATATATATATATATATATATATATACATGTATTGTAGGATCCCCGCTCTGTGCACCACTTGGTTCGTAAAACAGCCCTTGTAGCTGCGATGAACCAAGCCCAGTTCCTTAACACAACAGCAAGGCCCAGGGTCCTCGCTTCTATCGCGAGCCTAGACACTTTGTCAAAAAAGGACCTTCATAGCTATATTTGTCCATTTTCACCACCTTTTCTTCTACCAAAGTTCCAGACTTGTCCTGTAAATTCACCTACTCAACTGCCCTATTTTCAATTGATATTATGGTAGTTAGGATGTTGATATAAGGCTTTGAGCAAAGCACCTTCAGTGAGGAACTCGCTTTTAGCGCCTAGGGGCCTCATTTTGGTGCCTCTCAACTTGGGAAATTAGGCATTGGCGACTTAAGGTCACCTTTTGCTTTTGATTACCATAGTCCAAACCGAGTGGTAAAATGAGGCAGAATATCCACAATTTATAACCAAGGATAAACACTCAAACAGGGTATAATCAAGCCAAGTCTCACATGTGTATGAGATACAAATTGCAATGCATGACAACTTCGTGTAATGTCAAGCAATATAAAGTTTGCATTAAAGAGCATAAAAACCCAGCCATTGTTACACTACACCATTGCCCTGAAACTTGTACATTCCAGGCAATAAAAAAAATCAGCATAGCCCTTTTGCATAAATCAACACATAATGAATGACTCTAAAGGGTTTTCTAGCAAAATCCTGCTGATGGCATTAGCATGAAGCAGCGTAGTAACTATAACAAACAGCAATTGAGCTTCCTCAGCTCCAGGGTTCAATCGCTGTTTCAAACCTAAATTGCTCAATTTTGTTCCAAATAATAGAAAATAAATGAAGAAAATTGTTGTAATTTTGTCAAATTTATCATTACTCTCCATATGCAGAATCCCACTAAGACCTAGCATCAAACACCTGACAGGCACTATTATAAAGACTCTTTTTATCACTTTGCCGAATAAAGCAAAAACTGATATTTAAATTGCCACAATTAAAAGCACAACCACCATTCAAAATTTGAGAGATAAGTAGGATGATTAACCGATATTTAATTATTATAAAATAAAAAATAAAAAATAAAAAGATGAAGCAGAAGAAGAGTTTGAAGAAGTTACCCATGACTGGATTAGACTATAATTGAATCAAGCAAAGAATGAACTTTGCCCATACATAGAAATCGTCTTTAACCATTGTCATCCAAAAATCTCTACTTAAATCTCAAATCATGAACCTAGAATCACAGAAATCACAAGTCCTCTTCTTCGGCTTGCTCTTGCTCTTGCTAAAATTTGATATATTGAAAGGAACCAAAATTGAGGGAGAACCTATATTAGGTTTTCGAGTATTGATAAAAACCAATTCTAAATCAAAACAAAATCTGAACCAATTTCTTAAATCAAAACCAAACAAAATAGCCAAACCTAAATCCTATTAAACACCCAAAGTTAATACAAAAGATTTTACCTGTAGCCGTTCCATCAGTTTGATGTTAGGTTGGTTGTGAGGTGAAGCATTTGTGGCTTAGTTGAATTTGCTTACCGTCACAGGGGAAGAGAGAAAGATCTGCGTCTAGCTTTTCCGTTTTTGGGTTCTTGCGTATGGGTCTTGCAGTGTTTGTTAGGCTGAGACAGAGACTGAGAAATACTCCCTCCGTCCCACTTTGTTTGTCCTGTTTGAAAAGTCAAACTTTTTAAGAGAACATCATTTATTGTCTTGTCTGCCTTATAAAATTGTATAAATTTACAAAACTGCCCTTAAATAAATTTATCAATTTTTAAAAAAAAAAAGAGTTATTCTTAATGAGGCAACTAAAAAGGTGCCCTAAATAAATTGATTTTTTAAAAATATTTGTTAGTTTTCTTTTCAAATAGTTTTGAAAATAAAGTAGGGGTATGATAGGAATATTAGTAAATTAATTAATTTTATTTTTAGAAATAGGACAACATTTTGGGACATCCCAAAATGGAATAGATGACAAACAAACTGGGACGGAGGGAGTAGGTTTTTGTATTGGGTTTTGTTTAGGGGTTGAAGAGTAAATTTTATTGGGTTTGTTTTGGGGAGAAATAGTTATTGGGTTAGAAATAGTTATAGTGTTAAGGGTTTTTTTTTTTTTTAATAGTTTTATTTTTTAAAATAATGCTAATGTAGAAAAATGTGGGAACTTCAAAAGTTTCAGTTTTATATATATATTTGAAATTTAGAAAACTCAATTTGACGAAAATTGAAATGAATTTAAGTTAAAGTTAGAGAGTATTATTTACATTTTAGTCAAAAATTAACTGTCTTCTTCTACTAACGAAATACTTAACAAGAGATCTTATTTTGGCGTGAAAATATAATTTTACACCATGCGTGTTGAATGGATTAGGATGATGAAAAGGACACCCTCTTTGAAAATAATATCCTAATCAAGCACAGCTAGCTTTCAGTTTTGATTCCACAAAAAAAACCATCAAAAAGCAAAAGCCCCCACCAAATCAAACAAAAAGATCGATCAATTTCAAATACAACTAATATCATATGAACGTAAAAATATATTCCACTCGATCAATTAAAAGGGAATATCTTTCTGTATCCCTCTCCCCTCTCTCTCAAGTCAACTCTCCTTTCTCGGTCTCACCAATTGTTTTTATTTTCTCCTCCCTCTACTCTACAGGTTTATTCATGTTCAATGAATCACACCTACACGAAGGTAAAACAAATAGAGACGGAAAGAATAGAGAGACCAGTTTTCATATTTTGTGTCTCTCTCTTTCCACTCCGATCCATCCACTGAGAGAGAGACCACTTTTCAGACACGTTAATTCCCACTTCGTTTTTTTGTTTTCTCTTCCTTTTTTGGGGAGCACATAAAAAAAACAAATCAAGAACCATCATCATCATCATGCACACTGGAAATAACTGGGGAGGCTCATTTGAGATAAACCATGGAGAAGGAGAACTAGTGACAACCTCCGGCGAGTACGATAGGAGCCGAACCTCGGAATGGGACGGTGCTGCCTTGTATCATCATCATCAACATCTAGATGAAACCCAACAAAGTTGGTTGCTGGGGCCGCAAGAGAAGAAGAAGACGAAGTATGTGGACTTTGGGTGTATTGTTATTAGCCATAAGGCTCTCAAATGGATCTTGGGGTCGATTGTGTTGGCTTTCTGTGTCATTGGACTTCCCATCATCATTGCCAACTCCTTGCCCAAGCACAAGTCTCCTCCTATCACTCCTGACAATTACTCTGTTGCCCTCCACAAAGCACTCCTCTTTTTCAACGCCCAGAAATGTAAGTTACTACTACGTAATAATTGGCTCTTAATGATCAAATTTCTTTCTTTTCTTTTCTTTCTTTATATCTTGATCTACTTGTTTCCTACAAAATGATCTCTCTTTTCTTTTCTTTTCTTTTTTTCTTTTTAATTTATATTTTATATATTAGATTAAATATAATTACCTATGAATGAATTCTATGTCTTTCAAAATCTTAAATGATGGTGCGGTTTGGATTCAGCTTTTCCGCAGGAACACGTCGCTTTTTTCACTCTCTTTGTTTTTTTTCTTTTTTTTTAACCCGTGAATGTTGACTTCTCCCGATGCACCGTTTACGAACTTACAAATACCACTTTGTCGTAACTTTTTCATTTAAAATAAGTCTTAATATATTATTTACTTATTTAAAAATTATTTTACTACCATATTTTCAGTTTTAACGTACAGATAATGTAATACTTGATTCTTTCATTTACTCAAAAGTATTGAGCCATCCATAAATATTACATAGCCCGTTTATGAAAATTTCGGCAATTAACAAGCCCTTTATCCAGAACATAGCAAAAGAAATTGTGTAATTCTGGAGTATATCCAATCCCCTTTTTTTAGTAGTTCATACTTCTAATTTGCATGTCTTTCATGAAACTCCAATCTTCGTTATCAAGATCGTGATGTGGCCCCAGAGCCAAAGCTTTGGCTTAGGTGGGGTAGGATTTGGGCAGAGTTTAACTTCCTTTGTAAGTCATAAAGCCAAAAGACAAAAAAGCTCCTTCTATTGACTTCCTTTTACACACACCCTGGCAAATACCAGCCCAGGCATGTTGGCATGATCTTAGTTAGGTGCTCTTTTATGCCTAACTTCAAAGGTGAAAATTTAATCACATAACAAAATGTTACAAAATTTTAATAACACTTTTTACTTTTAGTTAAGATGTATTTTAATATAATAATTTAGGATTATATTATTTGAGTCTAAATTTGGTGCAAAATTCATATTTTACACCATTTAACAAGAGATTGTCACATTAATTTTTTACTTCAAACTCAACACATCTATCCAGACATAATAACATCTTTATAAACTCATAGTTAGGGTATTAGAATTAATTAAGTATGGTTGTGCTTATTTTTTAATATGTAAAATGATGATGTAATTTGTTGAAATTGCAGAGTTAAATTTTAGGGTTTACACCATATCCTTATATAAATTAATCTCATATTATTTTATTAGGTTATGCTAATGGATATTTTTAAGAAATTTGTTAATAGACTATTTTTAAAAAAATTAAAATATCACTTCAATAAAAAATTTGAAAATTAAAACAAAAAAAAATCAGTAATTTTTTTTTCTTTCTTATAAAAATGTTCTAAAAATACTTTCTAAATTAATTTACTTAGGGCACAGTTAACATTTACCTATTATTTTAACATGTAGCTAAAACCTTAGCTGTTATAAATAAATGTGACTTTTTATTGTGGCAATAAAACATCTCAACATACAATTATAAATTAACAAGGATTAAAAATAAAAAATAAAAAAAAATTGAAGGGTTGGTTTCAAAACTTAGCAGACATACGCAAAACAATGACAGGTTGGAATAGACTAAAGAGAATTCTATTTCTAACACCGTGTGGGTCCCAGAACCGTCATCACGCCATGAAATTTCAAACTGTTTTGGTAATTTCAAGTGACCCAGGTGAGGTGACTATTGGGAATGGAATACGTGGGTTTGAAACATCTAGCCAGCTACTTTCTTTCTTCTTCTTTTTCTTCTTTTTTTTCTTTTTTTCTTTTTTTATCGCTTACTCTTTTTCCATCGACCTTTATATTTTCATTAAATTAGGATACTACAAATTTTAATATATAATATTTATTAATTAATATGCTATTAATCACATAAAATGTAATTTTTATACTCAATTATTATGTTCTTCTCAAAAAAAAAAAAAATCAGCTATTATTTTATTGAGAATCACTTTTCCCATCACGTAATTCCCCATAGTTTGTAAAGTGTATAATAGAATGAAAAATGTGAAAGATTGGGTGGTTTTTAAGAATAATTTATTGTGGATTCGGTTAATAAAATAACATATATTAATAAGAGATGCTTGAAATAATAAATGAAATTCAAAATGTTAGTTCTACTGTCTCCACAACACATATAAAGAATTTATAATATTTTTTAATATTTTCTTATTTTCACGTATTATTACACTCATACCCTTACCCTTAGATCTAAAAAAAAAATTAAACATCCGGTGATTATATGAATTTTTATTGATATTTTAATGTAGATGTAGAGTTTCACTTTATTATTTAATTATACGTGGTAATCATTTTATTGGTTTCACATCTCTTTGGAATTTGTCAACCTTTCAGGCTTTGAATGAGTCTATATTATAAAAGCATGGAAGTAGAAGATCGTGTATAGTGAAATAAATTAATGCAATTTAATATCCCTATGACTTCGTCAACAATTGACAATACTTTTTGGCGCAATAAAAAGACACCTTGTTATTTATTTACATAGTATAGTATAGTATTGTACTAGTTTATCAAAGTATATTATTGCCACTCTATTATAATAATAATGATTGAAGGTGATGTTGTTCCAAATATTGCATGATTAGAGTATGAGTGTAGTAATTAGTAAATATGTAAAAAAAATTAACTAATTTTTTTTTAGGTAAAAAAAATTGAATGATAATTAGTATCAGATGAATGATAAGTGAACTGTGGTGCAGCTGGGAAATTACCCAAAAATAATGGCATTCCCTGGAGAGGAGATTCAGGTCTAAATGATGGGAATGATACTGATGTGAAGGGAGGACTGGCTGGAGGATATTATGACGCCGGAGACAATATAAAGTTCCACTTTCCCATGTCTTATTCCATGACTATGCTAAGCTGGAGTGTGATTGAATACCCTGACAAATATAAGAACATTAACGAGTACAACCATGCTACGGATCTCATTAAGTGGGGCACTGACTACTTGCTCCTAACCTTCAATTCCTCTGCTACCAAAATTAATAAAATCTATTGCCAGGTATTCTTCATGACCCTATTGGCATTACTTTTGTGTCATTCGGATAACGTACTTTTCTATGTGAATTATATATCAAATTGACTTCTACAACTTTAATACCATTTTTTGTTTCGACATTGATATAGTTCTGATGCATGTGCTAAAATGGCTACATTTAATGTGACACACACACACCATATACTTGGGTTGGAGGAAGACAATATATGTAACATGACTAACACCTAAAATGTCTTCATCTGCTGCTAGGTTGGTGGACATCAAAATGGCTCTCAAGCACCAGATGATCACAACTGCTGGCAGAAACCAGAAGAGATGGACTATCCGCGGCCTACACTAACTTGCCAATCAGGACCCGACCTTGCTGGGGAAATGGCAGCAGCCTTAGCTGCAGCCTCTATAGTTTTCAGGGATGATAATGTGTACTCCACGAAACTCATCAAAGGTGCACAAACACTCTTTGCCTTTGCCAGGGACAATGGAAAACGGATGGCATATAGTCGTCCTTACCCTGCTGATATTGCTCCTTACTATAACTCCACCGGCTATTATGATGAGTACATGTGGGGTGCAGCATGGTTGTTCTATGCCACAGGAAATAATAGCTATCTTTCACTGGCAACCAACCCTGGGATCCCTAAGAATGCCAAAGCGTTTTACATGATTCCAGACTTGAGTGTGCCAAGTTGGAATAACAAGTTACCATCAGCCATGCTATTGTTAACAAGGCTCAGGCTGTTCTTGAACCCTGGCTACCCTTATGAGGACATGTTGCAGATGTATCATAATGTGACAGGTCTTAACATGTGCTCTTATCTTCACAACTTCCACGTCTTCAACTGGACTAATGGTATGTAGGATCTCACCTTCTGTTAATCTCGTTCAATCCAGATGTGACATAGTTTATTTCATTAAGTTTCTCAATGATTTTTTGGTAGTACTTCACAATTAGGCTTGTGCAGTTTGGACTCTTACTTACCTAAAGACATCTAGGGATAAGATTTGCACAATAATTAGTTCTAGTCCTTGCTAATGGGATTTTGATAGCATCCTGTTCCAATAAACTCTTGTAACATGTGGAAAGTCCTTTTGTTTTTTCTCTTTTCTAGTAAGGGTTGGGAGGCCAATTTGCAAATGCCATCCACCTTGATTAGAATTGATAATTATATTAGCAAATCAGGCTTCTGATATATACCTGTGAAAGCTACACTTATGCACGTGTTCAAGAGAATGCCTTAATTAATTATGCATGCATTTTGAGTCATCAATGCATTGATGCATTTGTGCTTACAAAATTTAAAGTATGTTACATTTAATTCATTTAGGACATACTTCCCCAGCTAAACTTAAGAAGACACAAATGAGAATACAATGCTAGTTCTTTACCGTACTTAAAAATCCTAGAATATGTTTATACATCCCATGGAAATTGGAATTGCTGTCAATGTTTACATGAGAGCATTTGTGTTTGATGGTCGGTGTTTGATTTCTCCAATAAACAGGTGCATGTCATCAATGGCATGCATTGAAGCACCCCTAAGTAGAATTTAATTGACGAAGATTAGATACATGACCTGTGAAAACCTTTGCAGGGGGTTTGATCATGCTGAGCCGTGGAGGGCCACAAGATCTGCAGTACGTGGCTAATGCTGCTTTCCTGGCGTCTCTGTTTGTTGATTATTTGAATGCCTCCGGCGTTCCAGGATGGTATTGTGGCAACAATTATATTTCATCAGATGTTCTTCGAAGTTTTGCCACCTCCCAGGTGTCGTATTCCTCCCATACTTCTCATTAATCTGCATAGATTCTTGCATGACTTTATAGTATGTCTTTGTTCTAATCTTCATATGCACCCACTAGAATTTACCTGTCAAATTAATGTTAGAATGCTTTTTCCTGTTGCTTTTATGCAGATGGACTATATCTTGGGTAATAACCCCATGAACATGAGCTATGTTGTGGGGTATGGCAACAAGTTCCCTAGACATGTACATCACCGAGGTGCATCAACACCCAATGACCATAAATATTACTCCTGCCAAGGGGGGTGGAAGTGGTTCAACACCAACAATGCCAATCCCAACAACATCACAGGAGCCATGGTTGGAGGGCCTGATCAGTTTGACAAGTTCAGTGATTTGCGTAACCTTTATAATAACACCGAGCCAACTATGGCCGGAAATGCTGGACTGGTTGCAGCACTTGTATCCCTGACAACCACTGCTGGCAATGGCATTGACAAAAATACCATATTTACAGCGGTTCCTCCACTCTATCCACAGACCCCACCATCCCCACCACCTTGGAAGCCATAATAGGCAGATGCAAAAATCCCAATGTTCACATTGTTATTTCATTCGTTATGTTAAGTTTTGTTGTTCTTTGTACAAAAGTAATTTCTGTTATGTTCATTCGCAAGAGATTTATATATATACACCTACTCTTTTTCATAGACAATTTAATGTTGATCTAAGCAATCTTGAAACTTTACATTCAAATTTCCGTGATGAATGATTAAGACCATTACTTCCGTTATTTATTATTTGTTGCATGAGTGTCTTAGTAGTTGATCCCTGAACTTTCTCAATCAGTTGGATGCTATTTTTTCTATTTGAAATACTTAATGAATAGTATTGTATTTCTCAAGCAAGAACATATACAAGAGTGCATTTATATGTGTGCTAATCAAGACAAGTAAAGTGGGCCTAAAGCCCACAAGCCTATTATATGTTAACAATCCCCTTCAAACACAAGGTAGGTGTGACACCAACTTGAGGTTGTCAACCAAAGCATGAAAACGTCCCATAGGAAATGACCTAGTGAAGATATCTGCATGTTGATCTTAAGAGGAGACTGAGAGTAGCTTGAGAGCACCATGGATAAGATGATAACAGATAAAATGACAATCAATCTCGATGTGTTTAGTCCATTCTTGGAAGACATCATTGTGAGCAATATGAATGGCACTCTAGTTATCACAATAAAGAGGAGTTGCAGAGGACATTGACACACCTTAATCCTTGAGAAGCCATTGAAGCAAGATAAGTTCAGATATGGTATTAGCAATGGCACGATATTTTGCTTTAGTGCTGGAGCTAGCCACAATGGTTTGTTTCTTGCTTCACCAAGAGATCAAAGAAGAATCAAGAAGAAAACAATAACCAGTGATTGATCTTCTATCGATGGGATCTCCTACCCAATCAACAACAAAGAATGCACAGGAATAAAAGGAGACCAATCAGAGTAGTAAAGGCCATGAAAGAGAGTGCACTTCAGTTATTGAAGAATGCGCAGGATAGCAGCTTAGTGAGTCAATCATGGAGCAGACAAAAACTAGCTCACCTAGTGAACATAATAAGAAATGTCTAGACAAGTGACAGTGAGATAAACTAGGGTGCCAACCAAACAGTCTATAAAGAGAGGAATTAGACAATGGTTTACTAGTTAAGTTAAATACGCAGTGTCAACAATCTTACTATCAATAAATCCTACTTAAGAAAAAACTTCAAAAGTATACTTAGCTTGAGTAATATAAAGTTCATCAGTGAAATGAGTAATTTCAAAACCCAAAAAATAGTTGAAATGTTAAGATCTTTCATCTCAAATAGCTCACTAAAAAATCCTTGAGTTCTTGAATGCCATTGAAGTCATCACTAGTTATAATCATGTCATCCACATACAAGAGAAGCAAAATAATGCATTCATCGTTGTGACAAAGAAATAAAGGCAGAATCATAAGGGGCTTGTAGTGTAACCTAAGCGAAAGATGGTAGAGCTGAACTTGGCAAACCAAGCTTGTGGAGCTTGTTTAAGGCTGTAAAGTGCACACCAAAGGCAACAAATCTTGTTCGATTCAATAAAGAGACCAGAAGTAGGTTGCATATAAATTTCTTCACTTAAATTCTCATTAAGAAAGAAATTTTTTACATCCATTTGAAAAAGATCCAGTTTACTGCAATGGTAACAACTAAATGAGGATGAACAGATAAGAATCAAGCAACTGGAGCAAAGGTCTCTTTATAATCAATTTCATACACCTATGTAAAACCTTTTTGCAAAAAGATGAGTTTCGTAGCACTCAATGGACCCATCAAAGCCAGTCTTGATCCTATAGATCCACTTACAACCAACCACAAACTTCCTAGGAAGGAGATTCACCAAATCTCAAGTATGATTTTTGGATAATGCATCAAATTCCTCTTTCATTGCAATTTGCCATAAAAGTTCAGTGAAAGTCTCACGATAAGTGTGAGGCTTGTGTAGTGTAGCAAGAGCAGTGTAACAATGATAATCAAGTAAATGTGCAGGAATGGATCTTACCCAAGTTTAGTGACGAGGTGGAATATCTTGTGCATGATCTTCAAGTGAAGCAGAAGCAAGGGACCCAAGCATAAAGTTGCGTAGCTCGTCTTCAACCTATTCATTGAAGGGTGATCCAGGAGAGTCATCAAAAATATCTGGTGATGTGAGAGACTGGCTTTCAAAAAAGAGTGTACCGCTTTTTGGGTTTTTGTGGAGTCGTCACTTATTTTTATGTTACAAAAATACGAAAACTATAAAATACAAATTACATGAATAATATTGAGTTCTTATTGATTTGAACACTTCTAATTGATAGAAAGAAACTATATGCGGCTTTCATCCCAATTTACAATCTAAGTAAAAATACCACAAAGTTTTGTTTCCTAGTTACAATCTATCAAAAAAGGACAAAACACTATTTGCGAACCTAAGATCTAGACTCAGGAGCTAGGTTACAGGATGGGAAGGTGTTAGGCACCCATTTTGCTGAATAGAGTTCAGTCTTCTAGACTTTAAACAACCATCTAGGTACCCATATGCAATAGATAATGAGATGCAAAAAACGCTATGTTAATTTTCCTAGATATAGGGTTAAAATGTTATTCTAAATCCTAGATCTGCAAATTATTTTATGCCAAAAAAAAAATATATTTAATTCATGTTGTGAAAATCATGATTAGAAAGTCAAGAATTGATTTTAAGATGAAAATTGTGAATTTCTAAATAAAAATTATAGATATGGTTTTATGATGTAAAAGAATGGATCTTTCAATAAATAAATAAAAATACAGTTTTGTTTTTGGTGAGATAAAAAATGAACTTTGTGAGAAAAATTCAGATTTGTTTTCTATAGATGTAGAAAGGACGAATTTTATATGAAAAATCGTAGTGGGGCCCCCCCCCCCCCCCCCCCCCGCGCGCGCGCGGAATTCTCAGTGTGGTAGTTAGGCATCCTTAGACAAAAAAGTAGTCTTTTAGGATTGATCATTATGTGTTACCACATGTATCCTACGGTTGTCACTATGAAGCTATAGTTAAGGTGCATGGGGTCTTACTGTCTAGCCATTTGTACTCCGCATCAATTTTTTTTTTTTTTTTTTTGCATATGTAAAAAGATGTATTTATGTAAATAATTTCATATCTGTTTTTGTAGAGGTGTAAAAAGACGTATTTATGCAAAAAGTTTCATATGTTTTTTTGTAGAGAAGTAAAAATATGTATTTACGCAAATAATTTCAAATCTGATAAAATAGAATTGCTTCTATGTTTAATTCAAAATTTAGATATATTTGCCTGAAGCCCCTACGATGTACCTGGGGTGGATCCATACTTCATTTTCCATTTGTCAAACATAAATCCTGAGTACACCCCCAAAAAGCAGAAACCTCGTACATCCTCTCGTATTCATACTGAGGCAGTAATAGAATAGGTAGACAAGTTGAACCAGTTGGGGCTATAAAGGAAGTATTTTTATCCAAATTGGTTAGCCAACACAATGGTGATGAAACGGGGAAATGGAGAGTTTGCATTGATTTCACGGACTTGAGTAAGGCGTGCCCAAAAAATCCTTTCTCGGTTCCAAAGATATACCAATTAGTTGATGCAACGTTCAGACATCCGAGGATGAGTTTCCTAGATGCATTTTATGGGTATCACCAAATCACCTTAGCTCTCAAGGACCAGGAAAAACTTCATTTATTTCCCCTAAAGGAAATTACCACTACAAAGTAATGTCTTTCAAACTAAAGAATGCGGGATCGATCTACCAAAGAACAATTAAGAGGATGTTTAAGGATCAACTCAAGAGAAATATGGAGGCATACATTGATGATATGGTAGTCAAAAGCAAATAAACTCAAAAACATCTGAAAATCTATCCGAAGTATTCAGAATTTAAGGAAATATCTTCTCAGGCTAAATGGCTTAAAGTGTTCATTTGGAGTTGGGTCGGGGAAATTTCTTAGTTTCATGATCACTCACTAAGGAATAGAGGTAAATCTCGATCAAATTACGACCATACAATGTTTGCAGTCCTCAAGGAATCCTAAGGAAGTACAATGTCTCACGGGAATGGCAGCGGCCTTTAACCGATTCATCTCCAAATCGGCTAAACGGTACAAACCTTTCTTCTAGCTCTTTAAGAAATAGAAAGACTATAAGTGGACACCTAAATGCAAAAAGGCATTCCATGGGGTAAAGGAGTATTTAGCAAGATCTCCAATACTCTTACGACCTAAGAAAGGAGAAAATTTCCAACCATGTTGTCAGGGTGGTTCTTATTAGAATAGAAAGGGGTCTTCAAAAACAAATGTATTATGTAAGCAAGACACTGCTCGAGGCTGAGGATAGATACCTTCCCTTTGAAAAGGTCGCTTTAGCCTTGGTGCATGCCACCAGGCAACTACCACACTACTCTTCAGGTCCGCATGGTAATTGTCTTAACTGAACACCAATTGCAAGTAGTTTTGAGAAGAGCTGACTTTTCGGGGAGAGTAGAAAAATGGAGGACTGCCTTAGGAGCCTATGACATCAAATACTAGCCTCGTACATCAATAAAAGGAGAGATTTTGGCAGATTTTGTGGTTGAATTTACCCAAGGAGGTATTGAGGGGAATTCTAGTTTGAATCAAGTACATAATGTGGGCCTAACTCCAACTCCACCATGGAAAGTTTATGCTAATGAAGCGTCCAACTCACAAGGATTCAGACTGGGAGTGGTCCTTATTTCCCCATAAGGAATTGCCCTCGAACGGTCAATAATATTGGAGTTCTTGGCCTCTAACAATAAAGCTGAATATGAAGCATTATTGTCTGGCTTACAAATGGCCAAACAAGTTAGAGCAACCAAGGTAAAGATATTCTGCGACTCTCGATTGGTTACCAACCAAGTTAATGGATAATTTGAAGCTCGGGAAAAAAAAATGGTTAAATAGTGGGGGAGAGGTAAAAATGTTGTAGAAACAATTTCATCAAATCTCCATAGTTCAAATACCTCAGGGAAACAACAGTCATGCAGACTTTCTAGCGACTTTGGCCTTTTCAGTTGCAAGTCCTACTCCTTAGATAATCACTGTGGAATCCTTATCTCAACTGAGCATACATCACTCAGATGGTACACAGATAATAAGAATCCACCCTAGCCTTAATCGAATGGACCCCGTTATGGAATACATTAAAGATGGAACACTTCTTAAGGATGGCTTTGATGCAAAAAAATTCAAGAAAAAAGCTCCAAGATATTGGCTATTAGGGAAAGCAAGCTTTACAAACGCTCATATACCAATCCAAAACTACTATGTGTTCATCCTGAGGAAATAGAGCTACTCTTGGAGGAGTTACATGACGAAACTTGTGGTAGTCACACTGGAGGACGAACTCAAGCACATCGGGCGATCACTCAAGGATATCGATGGCCAAGTATGCAAAAGAGTTCTCAGGAATATACTAAGAAATGTGATCAATGCTAGAGATATGTCCCCAGCATACACCAACCAGGTGGATCTCTGAATCTATTGGCAAGTCCTTGGTTGTTTGCCAAATGAAATTTAGATATGGTGAGACCATTTCCCAGAATCACAAGAAATTGAAGATGGCTATTGGTGGCAACTAACTACTTCACCAAATAGGTTGAAGCCGAGCCATTGGCCAACATCCAAGACTTTGATGTAAAACACTTTGTATGGAAGAACATAGTAACCAGATTCAGAGTTCCTCAGACCTTGGTATTAGACAACGGCGTACAGTTTGACAGCAAGGTCTTTTGCACATATTGTAGCGAATTAGGGATCAATAACTAGTTAGTACTCAACTCTAACTTACCCCCAGAACAATGGTCAAGGTGAAGCAACCAACAAATCTATTGTTAATGGTCTAAAAAAGGCTAGATGACTCTAAAGGAAGATGGACTAAGGAGCTCCCAAGTGTGCTTTGGGCATTTTGGACGACACCAAGGTCCATAAGAGAAACCCTTATTCCATGACCTATGGATCCAAAGCAATCATATCTATCGAGGTCAAAATGCCAACCTCCTGAACTGGAAATTTTAGTCAGGAAAAAAAAAACAATTTGGCACTATACGAAAGTTTGGATACGGTGGAAGGGAAAAAGGAAGTTGCCATGATCAAATTAGCTGAGTATCAACAAATGGCCAACTGAGGTTACAACAAAAATGTGAAAGCCAAAGAATTCATCCCAGGAGATTTAGGCTTGTCAAGAGTAGATGAAAGCCCGAAGCCCATTAGAGCTAGAGCTTTATTTGTCCCCCTTAGGCCCATTCCAAACTACACACTAAAGCCCAATTAGACTGACTCAAAAGGCTAATCCAATTAGATAACAATTGTTTATTTAATAAGAATTATTAAATAAAGTAACTGCCTAGAAATCAAAAACGTACATATCATTAAAAAAAGACAATACAGTTTTCTCATAACATCTCTTAAATACACTTTTCCAAAAAGGAAAATCAATGTACGTAAGAACTGATGGAAAAACTACACATCTTGGGCACCACGTGAAATTATGATAAAGATTGAAGGTCTTCTCAAGATATTATCCACTTCATATTTTTTATTTTCACTACATCAAGGTACACCTTCTACCCTCTACTTTTTTAGAATTCAAAGTTATATGTTATCTCTTATGAATGAAGTAAATCATTGTGTTGCTTCCGCTGCTTGTTTTATATATGATACAAAACAAGTTTACCCAACAAAAAGAAGGGGTTACTTCCTAGGGTGGGCCCTTTACCAGGTCTAGCCCTTCTCTCCTAAAGGATGTGGGATTGGCTCGATCTCTTGAATCACCTTGCTCTATTTATGGGCTTCTGGCCCACTGCCTGTGGAATATGGTTAGATGACCACTCTCCCACGGTAATAAACTAAATGTAAATTGAATATTTATTTTGTTACACTAAACTAGGGCAACATTATTATAAAGTTGACTTCAAGTTATACCTAAGATAATTTTAAATTATATTACATCATCTAATAATTTTTAATTTAATTTATATTTTGAAAATCTCACTGTTGAATTACACTTTTTTTATATTCTTAACGAATGTCAAATTTCTTACAAATCGAATGTTTACCATTCAATCTACAAACTTGTCTTTTATGCATAGTTTTACAATACAAAAACTTGAAATTTAAACATTTAATAACTGACATAGTTATTGACTCTTTCATTAACTTAAAATTTTGCAAGAGTAGTAAGTATAAGAAGAAAATGTAATCTAATTATAAAATTGTTGAAATTCACATCCAACAAAAATATATGAAATATGAATAAGTCTTGGCTATGTATATAATTCCAAAAAATAACCCCTTTTGTACATCCTTTTTCCTGTCTGTCTAAAAGTCATGCACTCGTGCTCTCCTGTGTAATTTTTCCTAGTTTTAAGACTTGATAAAACATATATGTGGGCATTTCCAGAAGGCATCAATTAGAAAGTTGAAACAATAGAATTTTCATTAATGAAGACGCATTCTTGCGGCTTGTTACAAACTTACAGCATAAGGACATGGCCTTGACAATGAATCATGGACCCTTATCAATAAATACTTCCTGATTTTATCAGGTGCTTCCATTACTCTAAGACTTAGAGATGTCCTTGTCTTACTATTGAGTATAGCATGAGCCTGGCTCTTCAGGCGCAACTCGGCCTAGTCCAGCTAAAGGAGCAGCTGCAACTCCTCTTTGGTTCAATAAACACCTGAAATGTGCCAACCTTCCAGTAACTTGCCTTGGATCCTTGGCCAGATTGTCATAAGGTGTCCATAATCGCTCTTCATTCAGAAAGAATAACACAGAAAAAAAATATATTAAAAAAAAAAATCGTTAATGAAAAAATTATCCATAAACATGCCTCTCTTACCACTGCCAAAATTCTTACAACACAAAAATGATATAGAATATAATTATCCATGGCTTGTCTATAAATCTCTACAAGGTTTCTTGTGAGATTAGGAATGAGTTATTTATAACGCATTCAAGATTGTTATAATAAAGAATTGATTAGTCCAAACACTAAATGCCACTATAACAACTACTTATAAGTTCCTATAATCTAGACATGAGATTTGGGAATTTGATGAAAGGTCGATGACTTGGGAGAGAAGTGGCGAGCCTCAAGTTGGGGTACCATTGGCCACAGAAGTTCCGATGGAATTTGAGTATAATTTTGTAAAGGAACTTGGGTGTAAGGAGAATATTGATAGCCATCAGTTATCATTATGGGTAACCAATAGGTTTAAGGCATTTAGGAAATATGTGGGGACTTCATTGGAAGGTTTTAAGGAGTAAATTGCAGGGTTTTTTTTAAGCTCTAGAGGCCAGGAAAATAAATAAATGACAGCATGAGGTAGGTAGTAGTCAGAAGAAGATGGCCAAATCGGGGCAAAAGGGTCATCGAGAATTGAAAAACATAATGAGGTCTTTGAATGTTGAGTATGGGTTAGCTAAGTTAAGAAGTACCAGTAGTGAGCAGGCTGTTGTGGTGCATCAATGAATTTGAAGATTATTTCTTGGAATGTTAGAGGGTTAAATGAGCAAGATAAAAGTGTTCAGGTTCGAAATCTGATTAGGAATTAGAGGCCAGATATTGTTTGTCTTCAAGAAACTAAAATGGAATTGATAACCAAAGCTGTGATTCGCAGTTTTTGGGGTGGCCAACATGTTGTTTGGTCATATTTGGGTTCTAATGGAGCTTTTGGAGGGGTGTTATTGATGTGGGACACGTGCTATCGACAAAGTGGAGGGAACGGTGGGACATTTTTCAGTATCTTGTAAATTTAAAAGTGTGGTAGATCAATTCATATGGGTGTTTACTAGAGTTTATGGTCCTAACTCAGTAGGTGACAGAAGGTTTTTATAGGAGGAATTATTTGGCTTGAGCAGTAGGTGAAATGTTCCATGGTGTGTGGGAGGTGACTTTAATATGGTAAGATTTCCTTCTGAATGAGCTAGTTCAACTGTTTTTACTGCTGCTATGTGTGAGTTCACCGATTTTATTTCAGAACAAGGCCTGATTGATCCCCCGTTGAAAGAGGAAACTTTTACTTGGTCTAATTCTCGAGAAGTTGCTTCAAAGGATAGGCTGGACAGATTATTGTTCTCTGCAAATTGGGAGGATAAGTTTCCTACTGTTTGCTAGCAAAGAATGTCTAGGTTATTATCGGATCACTTTCAATTGTCCTAGAAGGTGGATCCTTTCATAGGGGCAAGAGGCTGTTTAGATTTGAGAACATGTGGCTTAAGGACGACGGTTTTGTGGGAAAGGTGCGATCTTGGTGGGAATCTTATCATTTGCATGGTGCTCCGAGTTTTGTGTTGGCAAACAGATTAAAGATTCTGAAAAATGATTTGAAAAAATGGACTGTGGAGGTTTTTGGAAATGTAGAATAACAGGGGAAACATTTGTGGAAGGATCTTGGTGAATTAGAGACTACTAAGGAAAGTTGTGGTTTAATGGAGGAAAAATTGGATTTGGAAAGAATTCAAGCTAAGTTAGAAAAAGCCTCTCTTTTGGAAGATATTTGTTAGAGGCAAAATTTAGAGTTCTTTGTATTAGAGAAGATGGTGAGAATACTAAATTTTTTCTTCGTATGGCCAATTCTCACTATACATTTTACTCCATAGATAGGCTTATGGTGGACGAAGAAATGTCTTTGGATCCGGAGACCATAACAGAGTGTATTTCTTGTTTTTATAGGCAGCCCTATTATAAGAATGTGACCCATAGACCTATCCTAGATTATGTGGATTTCTCTAGAATATTTGAGGAAGATGCTCTTAGGTTAGATAGGCCATTTGAAGAGGAAGAGGTGTTTGGGATGATCAATGGCTTTAATGGTGATAAGGCGCCTAGCCCAGATGATTTTTCCATGACTTTCTTCCAGTCTTGTTGGAGTGTTTTGAAGAGTAAGATTATGGAAGTTTTTTAGAACTTTCATACTCAAGCTGCGTTCAAGAAGAGTCTTAATGCTTCATTTCTTGCCTTTATTCTTAAAAAGGTTGATGCTATGGACATCAAGGATCTCTGGCCAATTAGTTTAGTTGGTGGGATTTACAAGATTATCTCAAAGGTGTTAGCTAATCGATTTCGAAGGGTGGCACATGGGCTTGTTTCAGATTCATAGAATGCATTTTGAAATGTAGACAAATTTGGATTCTGTTTTAATTGCTTCTAAATGTATTGATAGCAAACTGAAGACAGTGATTCCCGGGTGTTGTGCAAGTTGGATGTGGAGAAGGCATATGATCATGTGAATTGGGGTTTTATAATGTATATGCTCCAGCGTTGTGGGTTCTCAACATAAGTGTAGAAAATGGATAATGTGTTACATTTCTATTGTTAAATTTTCCATTCTGATTAACATTAGCCCTTAGAATTTCTTTGGAAGCTCTTGGGGGATTCAACAAGGGGATCCATTACCCCCATTGCTCTTTGATTTTGTTATGGAGGCTTTGAGCCGTATGTTGGATGTGGCTGCAACTGCTGGCCAGTTTTCGGGCTTCTCTGTAGGTAATACGGCTAGTACTTCAATGATGGTGTCTCATCTTTTATTTGCGGATGACACTCTTATTTTTTGTGATGCTAACCGTAATCAGTTAGTTACTTTAAGGGATTCTGACTAAATTTGAGGAGGTCTCAGGTTTAAGAATTAATTTGGGGAAATCAAAGTTGGTACCAATTGGAGAGGTGCATAATCTAGATGCTCTAGTGGGACTGTTGGGTTGTAGGCATTCTTCCCTCCTTTTGAAATATTTGGGCTTTCCATTAGGTGCTAAATTGAAGGAGCTGTCAATATGGAATCCTATCTTAAAGAAAATGCAGAGGAGACTAGCAGGTTGAAAGAGGCTTTATTTATCTAAGGGGGTAAGGTACCTTTTATTAAAAATACTCACTCCTCCTTACCTACTTATTTTCTTTCCATTCTTCCTACATTTGGGAAGGTGGCTAATTGCACGGAAAAATTACAGAGAGATTTGTTAGGATGTGTGCCCTTAGATCCTATTGTATGATACTATGTATGACATTATGTATGACTTAATGTTGTAATTAATTAAGTTGTTTTATTATCATCTAAAGATAATGGTAACATTTTTTAATGGTAACATGAATATTGGGACATTATCATATAGTCCATGAGATGCACAATATGTGATTTATGTAAAAAAACACAGAAGATATAAATCACAAGTTCTTTATAAACTCAGAATTTTAGTTCGTAATCGGTGATGAAATTGGGCATTTCATCTACGAAGACTATAATATATCAACTAAGATGATTTGTCTTGATCATGGAAATAGAGATTTCTAGTTGGTATGTTGATATGCTTTAAGAGTTAAAACATATTAAACTAGACCGCTGTGAGATTTATTATTCTCCTAACGACTGTCAAATGAATAATAAATCTCACGACTTCTATTTACATAAATTCTTAATTCTAAGAGAATAATAGACTTGATCATGAAGTGTAGGTTACTTTGATATATCAGGAGTGAGGTCTAAAGTCACGATCAAAATCTTAATATGTTAGGCAACCACATTTAGTGTTGATGGAACATATATTCTCAAGATAGAATTCATAGTCTCTTAACGGAGATATAAAATATTCCCTTGAAATAAGTTTAATGGGTTTGGTTATTCAAAGTGTTAGGTCTAACCACTTTAGTAAGGAGTTACTAAAGTATATATTTATGGAATTGGATTTCATAAATATATGATAAATAACATTAAAATGATTAAACCGGGTACTCAAGAAATTAAGAGGCAATCTGCATTCATGACTTCGTATTACTACGAATATTTTATGAAAATGTTGCATGTATAATAAAGTCTTGGGATATAATTTATAAATAAGGCCTAGAGTGCAACTATAATTATATAGTGGTATTAAATATAGTTAATGGTCACTTTGAACTTGTCAAGAGTTGACAAAAAAGTCCAAGACCCATTGGAGCTAGTATCTTATTAGTCTATTTTGGTCCCACTCCAAGTCACATACTAAAGTCTGATTGGAAAGACCCAAAAGGCCAGCCCAATTAGATAATCTGTTAGATACAAAGGGAGAAACATACAGAATTTTGGTAAGTAACACTATTGTAAAATGGTGTGTATGTATGAGAAAAAGACTTTCTTATTCTCCCTTGAACTAATTGAGAGACCATACTTCTTGGGCGTTAGTGGAATTGGAGTGAAGATTGAAAGTGTTCCCAAGTGCTTCTGATCTTTGTTTTGAAATTCACTGCTTCAAGATACGCTGTCTTGTTCTTAATTTCTGAAACTTACATGGTGCATCTTATCCATTGTGAATGAAGTAAATTCGTTAATTTTCCGCTGCGTATATTTTGTATAAGATACAAACTATGTTTTTCCAACAAGATTTTCTTTAGAGTGGTATTAGTGGTGATTCAAAATTACACCTAGTGAAATGGGCTAAAGTTTGTTCGCCAATGCAAGTTGGAAGGCTAGGTATAAGACATTTGAGAAGTTTTAACTCTGCCATGTTAGGTAAGTGGTTGTAGAGGTAAGGCATAAAGACGATTGCTTTATGGAAGAGGGTTATCGAGGCAAAATATAGGAATGTTTGGGGCGATTGGTGCACAAAAAAGGTGACAAGTGCGTATTGTGTTAGCCTTTGGAGGTTTATTAGAAGTGGTTGGTTGAACTTCTCTAGACTTCTACAGTATGATGTGAGTATAATGTGGGTGATGATACTAGAGTGAATTTTTGGAAGCATATGTGGTGTGGGGATTGTACCCTTGTGGCTTTTCCTAAACTTTACTGTCTTAGTAGGGCAAGAGATTCTTCATTGGCTAGGAGGATTCATTTTGATGTTCACTTTCGTCGTTCACCGCAAGATTGGGAGCAAGAATCTTTTGATCGGTTTATGACATTGTCTACTCTTCAACTGTGCAGGGGATTGGCCCTAACAAGGTTTGTTGGAAGCCAACAAGGAGTAGAGGTTTCGAGGTTAGAGGATTTTATCTAATCTTACTTTTTTCCCTTGAAGAATGGTATGGCAACCGAAAGTTCCATCAAGGGTAGCTTTATTTTCATGGTCTGCTTCCTTAAGTAAGATTCTTACAATAGATAACCTTCGCAAAAGGCGTATTATTGTTCTTGACTGATGTTATATGTGTAAGAGGTGTAAGGAGTCAGTGGATCATCTTCTTCTTCATTGCCCCCATTGCATTTGAGTTGTGGTCTTTGGTGTTTTGTTTGTTTTGAATCCACTGGGTTATGCCTCGTAAGGTAATTGAGTTGCTTAAGGCTTGGCAAGGTAAGTTCGAGCGACTTCACAATACAAACTTTTGGAGACTTGTGCTGCATTGCTTGATATGGTGAATTTGGAGTGAAAGGAATGCTAGATGTTTTGAGGGATGTGAACGGTCCTTGCTAGAGATTAAGTCCTTTTTCTTACATATTCTCCTTGCTTGGAGTGTGGCTCTCTCGCATTTTTCTTGATTATGCTTTCATGTTTTACTTGATCACTTTGGAATGCCAACGTGCACAGGCATCCTATAAATTGTTACTATAATACATGCCTACAGTGACTTGAGATGAAATTCTGATAGTTTTACTTGATAAATGAAAAGGGACAATGTCACCAGAAAAAGGGACAATTTCACCTCTGGTGACATATTGATCGCCCATATTCTATGTGGTCCATTTTTCATCAATTTCCTAAGCATCTACAAAAGCTTACTCAGTTAATAGACAGTCACGATACTAACAAGTCTGCCTTTGATTGTTCAATCTTAGTTCTCCAGTATCACTTGTGAATTATATGAGGTGAAAAACATAAAATTCCAGAAATTTAATTTGACAATGACATGAAATAAGTACCTGCAGCTGCTGCAGCACGTGGCCATATGGTTTGTTCGATGTCTGACCCATCAATGTGTTCACCCCACATGCATACCTCACCACCGAGAACTAATTTCTGTTGATTGGGATTTGTGATATTTGTGAGTGGTTCATTCATATAGAACTGCTGCCATGTGGCATCTAAGTGATCCAAATACCATTTGTCCTGGTTGCTTACAATGCACCGTAACCCAGCTGCTACCACTTTTTCAGCAACACCAGCTCCAAGCCTGCCAGAAAATTTTAAGCCAAAAATGATCCCACCAGAAATCTTATAACAAGTGGACCACAAATAACCCTTGTAAAAAGAATTTGCAATCCAAATATCAATCATTTCATCTTCATCAACTATTCCAAGTAAATGTGAGTCAAGCAACTCAAGCCCATAGACCCCAAGTTTCTATTGTATCAGTTTTAAAATGGTTAAAGCATCCAATCAAAAAGCTTAAGCTATTAGGCAGAAAGGCTGATGGAGTCATAGAAGATTAATATGCTATTACTTTGCAAATTTGCTTATTCAAGAATTATTTTATTGGGTCCTCGTGTGAAGTCTTATTGAAGTGAAAGTAGTGCCCTTTTAATGGTCTAAGTATGAGTCTTTTAGGGTTAAAGTAGTTTTTAATTTGGTTTTTTATTTTATTAGTTGTGGTCAGTTATATATTGAGGGGAAAATCTGTAATTTCTGAAATTCCTGCAAATTAAGGATATTTTGGTAATTTTGTTGAGTCTAGAATCTTCTAGGTTTTAAGTATCTTAATTTACTTTGGGTACAAGTTAGTATTTATTAGGTTTTATTAGTAGTCCTAATACTAGTAGGAATCATATTACTACTAGTATAAGTTAGATATATATACTGTGCTCAATGTATTCAAAGAAACAAAATGAGTTGACTAATAAAATTGAGTGTTTTGAGCAATAGGCACGTTGGCCTTTGTTGTTTCTTTCTCTCTCTCTTTTCTTTATTTTCTCTTCTTTCTTTCTAGGGTTACAGTTCACGTTATTGTTCACAGGTACTGTTCACACATCCCCTAAACAGCCCTAACTTCTCTCTAATTCTTCTTCTTTCCTACCCTAAACCCACCACAACTTAACGTAGACAAAATCCCTAATTGTCCTACATTAATTTGGTATCAACGCAAAAATCTTATCACAAGTCCTTGCCAAAATCTTCTTCAGCCGCTTGACAAAATTTATCATCTAGGATCATGTTGATGCACGAAGATGGTGATCTCAAGGAAGATGAAGAAGATGCATCTCTTCTCTCAATTGTTAGGTATATTCAAGATATACTCAGGCAAGAGGAGGGTTGGAAGCGTACTTCAATATTTAGGACCATAGTGCGTTGTGAAACTGAAAGAATGCTTATTATTGACGGTAGCAGTGAGATGAATGTTGTTTCTGAAGCTACTGTTGAGAGGTTGAAGCTACCAATAGAACCACATCCAAAACATACAAGGTAGCGTGGATAAATCACACCTTTATTCCAGATACAAAACAATGCTTGGTTTCTATTTCTCATGGGCAATATAATGATTCTATATGGTGTGATGTTATTCCTATGACTGTGACTCATATTTTATTAGGTCGCCCTTGGCTTTATGACCGAGATGTGTGTCATATTGAAGAGGACAATACATATAAATTTATGTTCAATAATGCACAAATTGTGTTAAAGTCTATGAGTGCAGAACAACTAGAACAGCTAAGGCAAAGACAAAAGGTCAAGCCCAAGGATGCTGCTGAAACTCCAGAGCTATAGTGCCACTAAAGGGAGTTAGAGAGCTGGAGCAAGATGAGAATAAATTTGATCATCGGAAAGTTGATACCAAGGAAGTTATTGGTGTTCTTGCAATGGAGATCACAAAGGAGCAAGGCGAGCATAAAATTGATATTGGAAAAATCTAGATGAAGGAAGATGTTGATGTTACTACCATAGATCAATCCGAGAAAGGTTTCAAGTTGGATATTCCTTTGCTTATTGATTTCATCATTCCAAATGAATTTAATGATACAATGCAAAAGAAAGAAAAATTATTTTTCTTGGTGCTTCCAAAGGTGATTGAAGAGTTGGTGCAAGTTTCAAGTTTGAGGATCCTTATACTTCAACACTTTAAAACTCGAGGTTGAGTTTCTTCCAACTAGAGAAGTATGATGGAGTCATGGAAGATTAATGTGCTATTACTTTGCAAATTCACCTATTCAAGAATTATTTTATTGGGTCCTCATGTGAAGTCCTATTGAAGTGAAAGTAGTGCCCTTTTAATGGTCTAAGTATGAGTGTTTTAGGGTTAAACAGTTTTTAATTTGGTTTTTTATTTTATTAGTTATGGTCAGTTTTATATTGAGGGGCAAATCTGTAATTTCTGCAATTCCTGCAAATTAAGAATATTTTGGTAATTTTGTTGAGTCTAGAACCTTCTAGCGTTTTAAGTGTCTTAGGTTTATTTACTTTGGGTCCAAGTTAGTATTTATTAGGTTTTATTAATGGTCCTAATACTAGTAGGAATCATATTACCAAAGTCTACATATATATATATATATATAGTGAATGAATTCAAAGAAAACAAAACGGGTTGACTAATAATTGAGTGTTTTGAGCGATAGGCACGTTGGCCTTTGTTGTTTCTTTCTCTCTCTTTTCTTTATTTTCTCTTCTTTCTTTCTAGGGTTACCGTTAACGGGTACTGTTCACACAGCCCCTAAACGGCCCTAATTTCTCTCTAATTCTTCTTCTTTCCTACCCTAAACCCACCAGAACTAAACGTAGACAAATCCTTAATTTGTCCTTCATCAAAGGCTTAACTTATACATAAACCTACAAACAAGCCCACATCCATCTAAGGAACTCTGTCATTAACAATAATAATTAAACATGTCACAACAAAAGGCAACGTTGATGGATCTTAAGCATGTTTTGAAGACAAAAATACCTGATCATGCTAAGCAGTATGTATTATCCTTATTTCATAATTTTGTACTTGATTCTCTACTAAATTATAGTAGAAAATTTTCAACAATTTTTACCGGATGTAAATTTCTAATATGTATCTTAATATTTTCAATATATTGCAAGTTAATAGTAAAATCAGCAAGATCCCCAATCATTATGCTTGCATTAATTACTATCCAGAGAGAGGAAAATATAAGGTCAACACTCTTCTGAACATTTTTTTTAGAATAAAAATACGAATTGTGGCACAATATCCATATAACAGAAGTAAATAATGCAGGAGCCTCAAATGTTAAATATGCAAAGTAGGACATACCAGTTGTGCACCACAGTCTTTCTGCTCAGTTTATTGCCAAAATTGTTAAAAGTCTCTTCCCTGTAATTTTTCATGTGAGTAAGATTTAAAAATTAAAAAAAAAACCCTACAAAAACTTACGCCTAAAATATATACCAGTTAACAATTTCATATCCATGGGACAAAGCTATGTTCTGTGCCCGCAATACAAAGTACTGATATGCTTGAGATTCATTCATATGATGCTTAGTTAACCTGTACATAGGGCAGTCAAGAAAATCATATGTTATCTCTCAAATGTCTTTGGGCTAATAAATATTGAGTGAGTATAGATTTTCCCTGCCCTTCTTGAAACAATGAAATTAATTTAGAATATAAGTTTGCAAACATGAGCAAAAATTTAACACATTAAAATAGCCTCCTAATGCCAGCACTAGCATGACAGTTTTAGGACCGTATGGTGTTGAGGACCCCCAGTTAATGAGATATTCCAGAAAGAGGCTTCTGGTGTTTAGTGCAAAAACCCAAATTATATGAGATGAGGGATTAGCATGGTTATATAAACCAAGTACTAATCAACAATGGTCATATAAACTTATCAGTACATGTAGAAAAAAATCACCAAATTGTTTGAATAAGGTTAAGTTGCACTTTTATAATATAATATTGCATGCCAGAATGGATATTATTTATGTGAATGTTTGTGTCTGCATATCAACCATATGAACCACTGATATCGATACGGGAAACAGAGCATGGTACAGAAACAATGATATGTCAATTCTTGAAAATCTAGGATATGATGTGGCAGGGCACCGTATTTAATTGATATAAATTTTAAATATATATTTTGTGCTAGTTTTTGGGTCTAAAGAAAAATTAAAAATCAAAATTTATAAAATACGTACATACAATTAAATTAATTTTAGAAGGTAATAAATAGCAAAATAGAGCATGATCCATCATCTATGTTTGAAATTCATAGAAACTTAAAGTTTGAATGTTTCTAAATTTCTAAGATACTAGATCTTTTTTTCTTTTTGCATGCAGAAAATGTGGAAACTACATGGGAACTTCCTGCACTTGCACAATCAGGGCATTTGAAATGACCAAAAGCAATTTAGTATGAGTTTGGATTGCGTTTGGCGTCTGGCGTTTGGCATCTTTGTGTCTGGCGTTTAAACAATGGGTCCTGTGCACTGTTCACAGGACCCACAAGTACGGAATTCAACAAAATTTTCATTAAAACCTGGGTCCCACGGCACTATTCACACATTTAAAAATTATTTTGCTACAGTGTTTTCAGTTTTCAGCAATAAACGGTATTCAAATAGACAGTTAGTCCAACTGAGAAGTATATTGACATTAATTTTACTTTTAAGATATATAGAGTTGATGAGTGAAACATTAATATTGTACCATTTTTTTACATGAGGAGTTAGTGTCCAGCAACCTGAAATGAAATATGCAATTGTGTGTCAGTAAATTGACATTATTAAGTTATGAAGTTCAAGACAAGGACCCAAAATTAAAATTAAAAAAAAAAAAGAGAGAGAGAGAGAGACAAGTATCCAAAATCAGATCAGGAAAGACCAATAGGTAATGATACAAAAGATTAGGGGGAATGTGCAGATTAGGCATGTGGATGGCATGAATATAGTAAGTTAGGCATAGTTTGAAACTATGTAGGAAAATAGCAACTCGAGTTTTTGAAACTCGAGATTTACATAATAAATCGAGTTTCAAAAACTCGCTTTATGCTCGCTTTGGGTTTGCTGAGGTGGAGAAAATGCCACCTGGATCCCGAGTTTCTAAAACTCGTTTTAAGTCTACATAAACTCGAGTTTATAAAACTCGAGTTTGACTATATCTTATTATAAAAATTATGTAGTTTATACGTATATAACTCGAGTCTTAGAGACTCGAGTTTTATGCAGTAACTCGAGTCTTATAGACTCGATTTCCTCTGGGCATGTTTATTTAAAACTCAGCCCGTGGCATTTAACTCTCTCACATTCTCCACTCTCACTGCTCAACACACAGAGAAAACCTAAAATCTCAGCCTCACTAACTCTCTCACTCACTCACCCTCACTAACTCACTCACCCATAACTCTCTCACACCACTCACTCTCACAAAACCACATTCTCCACTCTCACCGGCTCTTCCCTCTCAAAGCAAATTCATATCTAAGGTAAGGGTTTGCATAATTTGATTGTCATTATAGTTGGGTATGTTGTCTATGGGTGTGGGTTAAAGAGTTTTACCATTTATTTTGTAGATAGTTAACATAACTTAGTTAATTTATCAATATTGTGAATTATAGAACTTTGTTTTGTTAGTGTTAATTTTTTGAGTATTTATTTGTATAGTTTTTGTTATCAAAATTTTATTCATCATTTTATTTTGATCATGATCTTACAAATTTCTTTGACTTTATTTATCATTAGTTTGGGTATGAAATGGGTAGTGAATGAATGTAATGAATGGGAATGAGTATGTAATTATCAAAATTTTATTCATCATTTCTAGGTTTTTATTTTTATCATGATTTTACAAATTTCTTTGACTTTATTTATCATTGGTTTGGGTATGAAATGGGTAGTGAATGAATGTAATGAATGGGAATGGGTATGTAATTATCAAAATTTTATTCATCTTTTCTAGGCTTTTATTTTTATCATGATCTTTCAAGTTTTTTTGACTTTATTTATCATTGGTTTGGGTATGAAATGGGTAGTGAATGAATGTAGTGAATGGGTATGTAATCATGCTCCTCTACCCACCTAGTTCTTTCAGAACCCTTTTAGGCATTATAGGTCACCACACAATGGAGTAATAGATAATTCCGTCTCTCCATCCACTAGGATTAGAAGGTTTACGTCTTGGCCTTTAGATATTAATGGGCACTCTAGAACTTGGCTTGAATATGTTCATTGGTAAGATTGCATTACTTTTTTCCCTCACTTTACGACTATGTGATTTAACTAACATAGGACTTGACTTGAACAGGTTCACAATGCCTGATATTGTTATAATCATATACCATGGTGGTCCGCTTAAGAATCCCAATGCGAACAAGGGATTGCCATTTGAGGGCCGGGTATGAAAACTTATTATGCCGAAGTTGATCGTAGGTTGAAAACCCTTGATGAATTGAAGATATTTGTCATGGAAGAGTTGGGTAAGAATCCTAATGCGTACAACATGCAAATTACTTATCGTATGCCAAATGAAATCATGAAGCACCGGATTAATTACAAGTATATGCTGATAGAAAAAGACAAACATGTGAAGATCATGTTTGACAAGTTGGAGAGTATAGCTGAAGTAAGTAACATTGAGTTGTACATACAGTTGGAGCCGCGTGCAGGATGGCAAGAGGATATCCAACAAACAACTAGAAGCTTACAAGTTGCGCTTCCGGATGCTCAATATGAGTATTCTACACATGTAGAGGATGATGATGTTCATGCCGATGGAGATGATGATGATGATGACGACGACGACTATGTTGATGAGACTACTGCCGTTAACAATGATGATGACGATGATGATGACGACGACGACTATGTTGATGAGACTACTGTCGTTAACAATGATGATGACGATGATGATGATGATGACGACTATGTTGATGAGAATCTTGCCATTAACGGTGAAGATTTTGCCGATAAAGATGACTATGAAGACATGATTGAGAGAGAGGACTTTCGGGACTTTGAGAGGGACATTGATGACGATGAGACATTGGACGGCGGTGAACCTGATGCAGACAATGTTATTAGTGTCCAAAACATTACAAACACAATCCCTGCCTACGCACCTCCTGCGTTGTCATTCTCTGCAAATACTTGGGAAAATATGGTTGATCCTTCGCATATTGAGATGCCATTTGTGTCTACTTGGAGAGAGGGGATGAATTTGTGCAAAGGGTTGACTTTTGCCAGTAAAGTGGAGGTGAAGAGCGTATTAACAATTTGTGCCCTCAAGGAAAACAAACACTTTAAGATCACTAGGTCGACGAGGAAAAATTTTTGTGCGAAATGCGCGCATGAGTCGTGCAAGTGGTATGTCTACGCAGTTATGAAGCCCGAGCTCCAAAATCTATGGATGGTCACCGTGTATGTGGGTCCTCACACGTGTATACCGACTGGGGTGCGAAATGATGGTAGAATGATGAGTTGTAATTTTATTGCGGCGAGAAATCCATAACAAGTTACTTGAGGATCACACCACTCAAATTAAGCATCTCGCATCTCTCCGATAGAGACAAAATATAATGGCCATAAGCCTTCTTACTACAAGGTATGGGATGCGAAACAAAAGGCGATTGCGCTTATGTTTGGAGATTGGGAAGAATCTTACCAAAGGCGCAAAAGTTGCTAATGGCGTATATTGATCGAGGACCCGACTACCCGGCTTTTGCTATCGTGTCACACCCACCGATGAAGATCACACCGTATTGTTGCATTATGTGTTTTGGTCTTTCGGTCCATGCATATCGGGATTCAAATACTGCAAGCCGGTTATCGCATTGATGGGACCCATCCGTATGGTAAATATCGGGGAAAGTTGTTGGTCGCAATGGCAACCGATGCTAACAACAAGGTATTCCCTCTCGCCTTTCTTGTTGTGGATTGTGAGTCGTGGTCCAGCTTGGAGGTGGTTTTTACGATGCCTCGGAGAAACGATTGGCCACGATACTCGACGACGGCATTTGCATAATTTCGACCGACATCTCGGTATCAAAAACGCCATTGCAAGCGGCCTAGAAGGGATGATGGAAAAGCAAAGGTATTTCATAGATATTGTCTTCGACATGTTGCTAGCAACTTCAACACCCATTTTCGGAACTCGACTCTAAAGTCGGCGGCGTTGGAAGCGGGATATGCTAGTCGTGTAGTTAAATTTGCTACCATAATGGACTCCATTAAAGCGGTGGAAATTGAGGCCATTAGGAAGAAGAAGAAGGTGACGGGGAGGGATGGTAAGGAAAAGAATCAAGATTATCTTCCATACACATACCTAATGAGCGAGGATGTGGACATGTGGACCCGGTCATACGATGGTGGGAGACGTTTTGGAGCAATGACAACCAATATATCGAGTGTTTCAATGGTGTGCCTGAAAGGTGCTTCCTATTGCCGCGTTGGTCGAGTTCACTTGGAGCAAACTTGTTCAATATTTCCACGACCGGCGCAAAGAATACCATTATGAGTTGTCGAGAGGGTAAGAAATGGAGTGAATATGCCTTATCCACGTGGGATGGAAATAAGCGTAAATGCGAGAAACACTATCTCAAGCCATTTAGCAATGAAGAAGCCGATATTTCAAGTAGTTACCCAACTCAACGTGTCTAGCGCAGAGAGGGGAAACCACGAGTTACGAAGTTCGGTTACGGGAAAAAACATGCAGCTTGTGGGAAATGGCAAAATATAGGGATCCCGTGTTCACATGCAATTAGAGTATGTGACTATTTACATATTGATTCGACCACGTATATTCACCCATGTTATGGTTTGAACCATGCCCTTAACACTTATGAGCATGCATTTGTGGTTCCTAAGTCACGGTCATTATGGAGGGATCCCATGGGGCCAAAGTGGTTGCCTAATCCGGCATTGTTGCGGGCCAAAGGTCGACCGGTGAAGTCACGAATAAGAAATGAGATGGATGGAGTGAGGAATAAGGATCAAGAACCGGGATGGCGGAGGGAGGACGCGATTTGATAGAGAGTCAACCGAAGCGGACATGTGGACCGTGTCATGCTTCCGGCATAACCGCGAGAAAATGTCCGCAATCCCGCTGCTTCCACAAGCGGCCATGTTCCACACTAGGTAGGTTGGCAAAAATTTATGCATCGGTTAAATAATTGTTGTTCATTCGATGTTTACCTAATGTTTACTATCTTGTCTCCTAACGTAAATACTCTACGTTTTTCGTGCATCCTTCCATGGACGACGTTGTATTGGCTCTATGTGAACTTTTTGATTGTTGTTGAATGTACTTGTAATTCTCTATCCAATGTACCTCTATGAAGATTGTGATTTGAGTAGTATGGTTAGAATTGCAAATTAAGCGTGGTTAGACATGTTTAGAATGGTGATATATTGAGAATGACTTTTGTTGTGATTTGAGTGCATTTACATTGTAAAATGATGCCTGAAACAGCATTTTCTCGCCGGGAAAAAAAAATTTGCCCAGTAAAAATCGAGTTTTAGACACTCGAGTTCCTTGGGAAAAAAAAAATTTGCCCAGTGAAAATCGAGTTTTAGAAACTCGAGTTCCACTGGGCAAATTTTTTTGAAACAGGGCATGCCTCTCTGCCTCTCTGCCTGAAACAGAGCATGCTGTTGGGAAAAAAATTTGCCCAGTGAAAATCGAGTTTTAGAAACTCGAGTTCCACTGGGCAAATTTTTTTGAAACAGGGCAAGCCTCTCTGCCTCTCTGCCTGAAACAGAGCATGCTGTTGGGAAAAAAATTTGCCCAGTGGAAGACTAAATTGTGACTGTCCCTTATGACAAGGTTATGACAGGGTTATTAATAAGAAATAAATTATTAGTGGAAAAATGTTAATAGCTTTAAATAAAGGGATGTTCACATTGTGATCGATGTAAATTAGCAGCAGATCTAACCCAATTGTAGTCAGAATTAAAAATAATATTACATGGTTTAGGGTGTTTAGCTGTGTAGTAATTGTATATTTCATTATGTTTTTCACATCTTATTCTATTTTGTATTTGGTTGGCATCTACCGAATTTATTTTTGGCATATGACCAATGCCATTAAATCTCTATACAAAGAGGAGAATAGAACTTGTGATTTAGGATATCAAAGCATCTCTAAGTTCCAAGTTTGATTTTAATTTATAAAATAAAAAATTTGAGATCGATGCAACATAATATAGAGAAGAACAAAACGGTAATGAATTGGTCCGGATGCAAGAGATCTTCACCTTACCATCTAATTGAATCAATACCGGTTATTTCACTTTAAAAATTAAATTATCTTAAGTTTAACAAATTTCAAGACTATAAGCAAGTAAGCAACCAAAATTCATCTTCATTATTATTTTCGCAATATTAAGAACGGCCTTGTCAAAGCACATAATGTACATATGCCAACCAAGAAAGCATAATCTACATATTGAGGATGGTCATAGTCATCAAAACCAAAGATGGAAACAAGGGCATCATAGACATTGAAACATTACGGCGAGTTGAAATAAATTAGAATGAAAAAAGCTCGAACATTAACTATCATGTCAATCTAACTTGCCGAGCAAATGGCAAGCTATCCATATATTTTCTATAAACTACGGCATTATTATGGCATGATTTAAGGATGTATCAATTAACCCACTCACATGCCAAGGTACAAAATTTAAATGTTCAATTCTATTTCACATTAACTACTATGATCCCGCCAATGAGCTCTAGCTCAATTGGCACCTCCTTCCCTTGTAAGTGCTAGGTGGAGGGTTCAAGACCCTCGTAACTTAACAAAAAAAAAAAAAAAAAGACTCCCGATCCCAAAATATCTTTTTGCTTATATGAAGTCCATAAGTAGAGAAAAAAAAATCTTATTAAAAGTCCCGTAAGACACGGCCTTATACATATAACTAAATCTCCATCAATACCTTTTCGCATTTCGGTATCCAACCCTCGGTACCTATGTCGTAGTAATGCAACCATATGGATAGGTGGATACCATGATACAAATTTCTGGCCGCAATGATACCAACCCCAAAGAAATTTATAGAACGGGAAGCAAAAAAGGAAAAAGGTAAAAAGATTAGGAGGATCTTACCTCTTCATCAATAAGTATCAAGCTCGACATTGGCCTCTTAAAACTAGACCTAATTTCTCACACCTATGATGTTCACAAACCCATTACCCACATTAATTGCCCCCCACAAATTTTCACAACCCGGAATTGGTACCAAAGATCAAAGAAAAGATGGAGCAAAGAAAAGAAAGATGAAAGGAAATGGAGAGAAGGGAGAGAGGCTTACCGCGGTGTTACGGCGGACCGGCGTCGGTGTAGCAAGCGAGGCGAGAGCGAGAGAGGGGTTCGAAAAAGGAGAAAGAGCGTTTGAAAGTGACGGATTGAGAGAGCGTTTGAGAGACCGAGAGTTGAGAGATTGAGAGTACCGAGAGTTGAGAGACCGAGAGTTGAGAGATTGAGAGATTGAGAGATCGAGAGTACCGAGAGTTGAGACCGAGAGTTGAGAGTTGAGAGATTGAGATGCAGAGTTGAGAGATTGAGAGTGTTTCAGTTACGCGTTTGAAAGGTAAAGTGGGGGAAAATTGTGTGGATTTCGAGTCTTATAAACTCGATTTCTACGTGGCTAAATTCCGACAAACCCAATAACTCGAGTTTTAAAATCTCGATTTTTAATACATATTTCGAGTCTTATAAACTCGATTTCTACGTGGCTAAATTCCTCCAGGTGGAAACTTTGTCCACGTAATCGAAGAACAAACACGACAACTCGAGTTTTAAAAACTCGAGTTTTAATTAAATCTCGAGTTTCTAAAACTCGAGTTGTTAGTTTCCCACATACTTTCTAAACCCAGCCAACTAACGAAATCATTTGCACAGTAACGTTATTTGGAAAGGGTGTTCCAAAAGATTATAATAAAAATTAATTTGAACAAATGTTAGTCTAATACATATTGCTAAACCAACGGGCAATTTTTACTTAGGATCGAACAATTAGGATTATGTATGTTTATTTATTTTTTGCTGGGACAGAATATATGTATAGAACAATATGCATCTTTTATAGATCTAAGCTCTACCTATAAATGGAATATGCACACATATTGAGCCATAAGAATCAATTCTATAACAAGAGAGCCCTTCAAACACATTTAGCTCCACAAAAAGAATTTCTAAGTGTAAATTCAACAGTGATTTGTAGATTATCTTGACTTGTAAAGGCTTTGAATTAGAACTCAAAACTTATCATGAAAGATGATAGAGAAGTCTTCAAACCTATCATGAACGATGAGGAAACGGTCACCCAAATAAATTTACCAGAGCAAAGGATAATGGAGACGAAGTTGAAAATCCTTTTTTTTTTTTATTGAATAACTACATAATGGAAAGAGGAACACAAGCTTTTGGAAAAATGAAAGTAGTCAAGATTTCATAACTTATCTTGAATTACTGGAAACTGAGTAGGCAATAAAAGCAAGGTAAAAAAGAATGGAGAGGTCTGAAATTTCAGGCTGGAGATAGCTAACATACATGCCATCCTTAATGCATGTTAAGCTTCCTGACAGCCTACGGAAGTGGGCCAAAATTGCAGAATGTCCAGCTTGACACATACTAAAAGCTAAAGTAAATGGGGGCGGTTTGGGTCCAGTGTCCAACGGCACTAGATCTGTTGAGATGGAGACATGTGTCCATTTTTTGACACGTATCACCATCCAAACTTAATTAAAACTGATCCAACAGCTTCCCAACCTAAAAAACTCAATACTAAGACTCAATAGTAACTAAAACAACCTATCAAAGGTGCTAATAAGGTCCAACATCAAAACTAGGCCACAATTCTTGAATCTTTGTATATTTAATCTTCTTTTTCCTTGATCTCTTCCTTGTCCTCATCATCACCATTCATGAACAAAAAAAGAGAGATGTGGACGATATAGAAGAAGAAATCAAGGACATAAATGAAATCACTGAGCCCAACATTGATGAAATTGAGGACCTAGATGATTGAGTGCCGGGTGGAGGGGGGGATTTAAACTTGGTTGTATTCAATTTATACCACCTCGTGATAAACTCCCTAAGAATAGTCTTAAGAAGGCAAAGAGCACCTGCCACCCAACTTGCATATGACAGTCCCATCACTAGGTCTATAGGCATTAATCCATTTCCAGGTAGCCTTTAGATCCCATCCAACTTTCATCCTATTTTAGAACACCTAGATCAGGTCAAGCCTAGCAACCTTTAGATCCCGTCCCACTTTCACCCCATTTTTGAACACCTACATCAGTAGACATATAAGAATCTGAGGTCAGTGAACAATTTCAAGTAATGATCCATATAACATTCAGGTCAATTCAGATTATATGAAATTTCAAGTGGGGGATTAGGTCATAGTTCCAATTAGGCTCGAACGGATTCCCTACAAAGCCGTTAGGCAATTGCAAGCTTGTAGTACTAGACCACTCAAATTGTTGAAATGGTTTAGACCAAATGCATATAATATATTAATGATTTTTCAACATATTACAAAGTAGCTTCACCATTAATATTGAGGATTTGGTTCTTTCTAAAGGCACAACAGTTAATTTTCTCCCCCATGTTCTAGTTATAAACCCTATGACTCATCCAACACATAAAGAACATATTGATGCTATTCTAGATGAGCAGATTGTTTCTACTAGGGATGGAGTTAACTAGTGCTACCTAGTTATTTGAATGGGCAACCAGAGTCAAACCGTACCTGGATCACCAAAGAAGAGCTGCAGCAACTAGACACTAATCTATTAAAATTACTACCCAAAGCTATACTCAATGGGGTTGAGTCTTTCCTACCCTGGAAGAATTAGTGCAGGTAACAAGAAGCACCAAAATTAGTTCTAATTTGAATCTCGAACTTTGAAATTTCATTGATGTAATTTTATCTTGATTGAAGATTTTGTGGGATTATCTTTTGTTTTTAAATTATTCTTCTTATTGATGTACTCAATGAAAACCTACTTAAGAGGGCTCCAATAAATATTCTAGGCAAACTAATCTAGGTGGAAAGCCTAGGTTGTCCTGCATCAACTTGGTATCAAAGCCCAACCCGATCACCCCTTTCAACAACCCAAAATCACGACTGACAACCCACACCCATACTCACCATCAGAAAACAAAATCAACCGCTAGACATGCCATTACTCAAATACTTACCCCATGAGATTTGCAAACCAAAGCATCCCAATTTCTTACCTCATGAGATCTGCAAACCAAAGCTAGAACCAATCCGTACCATATATCCCCTTTGGCCACACGAATCTTCATCCCAAAACCAACAGAAAAGCCCACTACTCCCCCAAAACCTATGACCCCAATCTGTGCCTGACTCTGAGGACTACCACCAGATCAGAAACAGAGAACATAAATTCCACCAAAAAAAAAAATTCAGATTCACAACTTCAACCTGCCAGATTGAGAACAAGAGAGTTGAAAGTCAACACCAAGCCGCCAATCCCACCAACAGCATGACACCATCGCACAACCTGCCACAGAAGTCTTCACCAACAACCACCGCCGACACGCCGTCACCATTCCACTTCACAAAACACTGAGATCTGCCTCACCAGCTCCAATCTCCACCTTCGACTCCAACAATGTTTTGTGCTTACTCTGCCACTTCTTCTCTTTTAGTTTTCCTCTATCTCTAGTTTCTCTAGTTTAGGTGTTTAACGTTTAACTTGGCAGATTTTAATTTTAAGTATCGTTCTTTCTTTATTGTATTTGCAAAATAAATAAATAAATAAATCAGATCTAAGAAGCAGGCAGAAGTCTCTTCCACTTCCACTACACTACACGTGAGGCCCAATTTCATCATAGTTAGTAGTGTGACCCACTGTCTAGTGAGGCCCAGGTTGTTAAGTCAACCAAACCAAGGTGTGGACTTTCCTATCTTAATGAATTGAAATGCACTTTCAACTTTAGTATCAATATGTCTACTATGTGCCTCAACTTTACCTTCATAACATGCCACTGCCTTTACCCTTTGTTCTGCTTAAACTTTCACATGACTTTGTTATTTTAGCTGCTGGTTTATTTTCTTTCAGCTTCTTATTTTAGCCACCAAAAAAAAAAAAACAAACAAACAGAACTAAACAAAACAAAAATCCTTTAAGGTAATTAATTCTCAGTATTAGTAGTTGAACTAGCCTAATCACATTGTCACAATTAGGTCCTTTTTAATTTAATTCTTGTTGAAGCCAGTACTGCTTGAATGCAACAACTTGTGGAATTCATGACTTTTCTTCACATATAATTTAACTTGAGTTTTATCCTCACTATTCACTTGCTAGAATTAGTTTGTTGATTTCTTTGCATGCATTTGCGTAGTGGTCGTCTAGTAACTAGTTCTAAAGAACAGTCTAATTCCAAATCAGAGTCTAGTTCTGAATCTCACTCTAGTCCCCAATCCCACCTGAACATAGATCCTCCTCCCCAAGATGAATTAAGACAAGCCATTGCAGAGCATACTGCCCGTCTAGGCCACTTAAAGGCTAGGTATGACGAGGATAATGCACATTATGGAAGAAATAATAATAGACATGGCCCTCATCCTAGGCAAAACCATAGAGACAATGAAGACAATTCGGCAAAGCATATCAAAGTAGAGGCCCCTACCTTCGATGGTGTTAGGAACCCTCAGGTCTACAATGATTGGGTGCGAGAGAAGGAGCATTTTTTTGAGTGGTATGACTTCTCTGAGGACAAAAAGGTTAGCTTTGCCAAAATAAAACTTGTAGGAAGAGCAAAACTCCAATGGGATAGTGTTGTCAACCACCTTCGTAAGACCCGCCAACCACCCATAACACTTTGGGAAGAAATAAAGGCAAAGTTCAATGAAAAGTACTTTCCAATATCTCATCAAGGCAACTTGTTGGATAAATGGCATTATTTGAGACAAGACAATAGGTCTACTACTGAGTATGTAGAACAATTTGAAGAGTACAGGATACGTAGCAATGCAACTGAAGATGAGCCAATTACCTTCAGTAGGTTTAGGAAAGGTATCAATTATGATCTTCAAAGAGAATTGATGGCCCGACAGATCTCAACTCTTGATGATGCTTATACCTTAGTGCAAGATTTAGAGCTGATCCCTACGCCCCAAGGTGGGAGGGGATTTGACAATCGCATGTTGCCTCACAACAATTTTGAAGATCCCTAAGGTAGGTACCTCCAAGGTGCCCAAAATAGGCCTTATCCCAACAATAGACACTTGCACATAGAAGACAATCCTCAAGGTAGATACCAACAAGGTCCTCAGAATAGACCCAATCCCATCAATAGGCCCTTGCGCCCAGAATACAAAGGGAAGAGTGTGGTTAGAGAGATATTTAGGCCCAATTCTTTTTTTTTTTATAAGTAAAAGTTTATTGATCTCAAAAAAGGTGGAACACCCTAGTACATAGGAAGTGTACAAGAGGTCAAACAGTCAAGAACAAAAATTACAAGAATCTAAGAAATCAAGAAAAGATGAAAAAGATTGGTTCCGCAAGGCAGCCAACCAATCCATTAAAGTTCTAAAGAAAAATAGCTTCAAGTCTGATATGGATCTCTCCTTATCTTCAAAGCACCGACTATTTCTCTCCCTCCAAAGGCACCACAATAAACAATGGGGAATCATAAGCCATATATACTCATTTCGATGGCGGCCAAAACTGCCTTGCCAACATGCTAGAAGCCCCACTACAGATTGCGGCATAACCCAGCTCACTCCAAACAACCCAAACGCCATAGCCCACATATCCATTGCAACCGGACAATGAAGAAAAAGATGATCAACCGATTCACCATTACACTTGCACATATAGCACCAGTCCAATATCCAAACCTTCCTTCTTCGTAGATTGTCAATCGTTAAGCATTTCCCTAAAGCAGCAGTCCAAACAAAGAAAGATACTCAAGAAGGAATCTTCTACTTCCAAATGTTTTTCCAAGAAAAGCAATAGTCATTAAAGCCCACTAAGAGATTGTAATAATCCTTAACCGTGAAACCCTTCTCTCTATCAAATATCGAGCACATCTTATCCTCACCAAGCCCTCTCACCGACGCACCATATATGGTGTCCATGAAACCGATCGGTGCCTCTAGTTCCTGAGCATGCACACCCCTAAAGAAACTTACATCTCAAAACAGGATTTCGTTATCAAACTTCATAACCTCAGCCACACTAACCTCTTGATCTCGGCAAAATCTAAACAACTCAGGATAGCTGACTGCAAGAGATGTTTCACCACACCAACGGTCTTGCCAAAATTTCACCTTAGACCTATCCCAATATCATATAGAATGTGGCGAGAGAAAGAAGGTCATCCCCGACTAATATTTTTCCACAAGCCAACACCATATGGACCATTAGTAGGCCTAGTACACCAACTACCCCATCTATTGCCATATTTCTCGCTATCACTTGCCTCCAAAGGGCAGCCCTCCCCATCCCAAATCTCCATAGCCACTTCCCAAGCAGAGCTTCATTAAAAAGTCTTACCTTTCTTATCCCTAAATCACCCGAAACAATGGGAGTGCAAACAGTAGCCCATTTAATCAAATGGAATTTTGGTTCATCACCAATGCCACCCCATAAGAAATCACTCTGAAGTTTCTCAATTCGGTTAGCCACAGAAATAGGAATAGGAAATAAATATAGGAAATAAAGATAGAAAATAAGTGGGTAAATTAGATAGAGTGCTTTTAATTAAAGTGACTCTACCTCCCTTGGATAAGTACAAACGTTTCCATTTTGCTAATCTCTGCTCTATCTTCTCCAGAATTGGGTTCCAAATTGTCTTATCCTTGCAATTAGCTCCCAAAGGAAGGCCTAAATAT
Source organism: Castanea sativa (assembly GCF_040712315.1). NCBI lineage: Eukaryota > Viridiplantae > Streptophyta > Magnoliopsida > Fagales > Fagaceae > Castanea > Castanea sativa. The sequence continues at coordinate 1,624,679 of NC_134020.1, read as the reverse complement.
TTCATTGGAAGGGTACCTTGTTTACAACCAAGGACATTCAACACTAAGTCAAGATTATGCACCATACCAACAAGATCCAGCTCTGACTTACCCAAATTTATCTTTAGACCAGAAACGACCTCAAACCAAATGAGAATCATACAAAGAAACAAAACCTAATCCAAATCAGCATCACAAAAAATTAAAGTGTCGTCTGCAAAGAGCAGATGTGACACCTCCAAAGATCTTCCCTCTAAACGACCTACACCAAAGCCTAACATGTGACCATTATGGATAGCTTTATCCAACATTCTCCCAAGGGCTCCCATCACCAAGACAAACAACAAAGGGGACAATGGGTCACCTTGTCTCAACCCCCTAGAGCTCGCAAAAAACCCACAAAAAGTGTCATTTATCAAAATAGAGAAGTGAACTATAAATATACAAAAGAAAATCCACTGCCTCCATTTAGCAGAGAACCCACTCCGTTCTAGTAAGTGCATAAGAAAACCCCAGTTAACATGATCAAAAGCTTTCTCAACATCTAATTTGCAAAGTAACCTTAGCAAACCAGTTTTCACTCTACTATCGAGGCATTCATTAGCAATAAGCACAGGGTCAAGAATCTGTCTGTTCCTCACAAAAGCATTTTGAGAAGAAGAAATTATATCTTCCATGACCGTGCAAAGTCTGGTGGCTAAGACCTTAGCAATGATTTTATAAACCCCCCCAACAAGACTAATGGGCGAAAATCCTTGACTTCAATTGCTAGATTTTTTTTAGGGATGAGAGTGATGAATGTTGCATTCAATGTTAGGCCCAATTCTAGAATCCAGTGTTTTAAGTATCAAGGCTTTGGTCTAGAATCGAGTGTTTTAAGTGTCAAGGCTTTGGTCATATGGCTGCCCAATGTTCTAATAAGACTTTGTTGATTGAAGAATTGGATGGAGAGGAAGAGGTAGAAGAAGTAATCTATAAGCCTAACATTGAAGACATCGTAGAAATAGGAGAAGATGATTCCACCCAATTAGCTTGCATTAAAGCCCTACAAACTTTTGATAATCTCAATGAGGGTAGTCTTGATACTCCTATAATGAGTGTTGTTAGGTGTACTCTAGCACAGTCCAAAGATAGTGATAATTGGAAAAGAAATACTATCTTCCAAACCTTTGTCAAGTGTGAGAACACAAATTGCAAGGTTATCATTGACAGTGGAAGTTGCATTAATGCAGTTTCTTCTAAACTTGTCTCTCTCTTAGGTTTGAAGATAGTTGCCCATCCTAAACCCTATAAGGTTTCTTGGGTAGATGATTCATCTATCACCATCAAGGAAAGATGTCTTGTTCCTATTCATATCCTCTTATACAAGGCTCAGATTTCATGTGATGTGATTCCAATGGATGTAGGACACATAATTTTGGGACAACCATAGCTCTATGATTTAGATGTCACTCTTTATGGTCCCTCGAACTCTTGTTCTTTCATGCACAATGGACAAAGGATTAAGCTTAACCCAGTCAAAACTAAGTTTGTTAGTGCAAGTAAGGCTAAAAAATAGTCCAAAAGGCAAAGTATGAACCTCATCAATCCAAAAGAACTTGAAAGAGCTATCAATCAAGACTCCATCATCTTTGCTTTAGTTGTTAAGGAAGTTGCACTAGATAGCTTTCAAGAACCAAGAAAAGAAGTACGGTCAATGCTTCAAGAGTTCCAAGACGTTTTCCCTAAGGAGCTCCCAAATCAATTGCCTCCTATGCGTGATATTCAACACGCCATAGATCTTGTCCCAGGAGCAGCACTTCCAAATTTGCCCCACTATAGAATGAGCCCTCCTCAACATGAAGAAATGGCTAGACAAGTGGATGAGCTCTTGCACAAAGGATTTGTGCGTGAAAGCTTAAGCCCATGTGCAGTCCCTGCACTTTTGACCCCAAAAAAAGATGGATCTTGGAGAATGTGCGTGGATAGTCGCACAATCAATAAGATTACTATGAAGTATCGTTTTCCTATCCCTAGGTTAGATGATGTGTTTGATATGATGTCAAGAGCCACAATCTTTTCGAAGATTGATTTGAAAAGTGGATACCACCAGATTCGGATCCGCCCAGGTGATGAATGGAAGACTGCTTTTAAGACAAAGGATGGTCTATATGAGTGGCTTGTGATGCCCTTTGGTCTATCAAATGCTCCTAGTACTTTTATGAGAATGATGACACAAGTACTAAGGCCTTTCATGGGCAAATTTGTGGTAGTGTACTTTGATGACATCCTCATTTATAGTAAATCAAAGGAGCAACATTTAGACCATCTTCAACAAGTTTGTTCCACTTTGAGGAAAG